>NW_026844225.1:17153268-17332991 GCF_029955315.1 Cylas formicarius
GTTTTTTTTTTTGGAAAATCAGGCTTTAAAGGCTTAAAGGCTAAGAGTCGCAAAATATGTGGTCCAAAAATATAAATATATAAAAGGCAACAGGATAGTTGGCGAAACGTCAGCAAATTCGACTCATCAACAGGAGTTTCTTTAAAAAATTATTAAAATAAGAATTTAGAATGACATTTTCGGCTAGTACACGACAATCAAATAATAAAAATTACGTCACAAAATTCTTAGCGTTTGTGGTTTTTTATTGACTTTCTAAAATAAATTTTCGTACCAAGTACTGCTTTAAATTACTGGTTCAAAAAATAAGCAATTTTTAGTAAAACCTACCAATTCCGATTAAAGAGGTTTTAGAAGTATATCTAATTTATATAAATAATTGGAGGCTAGCTAGTGTCGTCACCCGGTTTACTTAATTTTTTAAGTATGCTGCGGTCTCCGCGCCGAATGAAAATCACTTTTCGCTAACTAACCATTCGTTTTCCGTGGGTATATATAAAATGTTGCGGTGTAGTGCGCGACTATAGGTTATTTTGATTGAAACACTAAACTTTCAAGAAATTTTGGAGGCACGTAGGTATTAATAAATTCGCATTCAGAAGCGCATCTATAATGGCGTTCAGAGTAACAAATAAGGGAACCATTAAACTGGCCCAGCAATTAATAAGGGTGATTATTGTCAAATTACATAATAAAAGTGTATAGTAGATATTTGAAATATTTCTCAGGCACAATCGACTATGTCCTTATTCGAAATTCAACACAAAACGCCGCTGATTAAAAAGCAGGTAATATACCGTCCGAAGATGTAGATATATAATAACCCGGTGCTCCTGGTGCAGACAGCCATCCCCGTGGCACTCTATGGGGGCCGTCACGCAGTCACCATGCTTCCTGGAGGCGGCATCGGCCCGGAGCTGATGGAATATGTAAGGGAAGTTTTTAAGTATGCAGGTGCGCCCGTAGACTTTGAAGTCATCGACATAGACCCGAAAAGTGAAGATGAAGATGCTTTTCATTATGCTATCACCTCCATTAAAAGAAACGGGGTGGGCATTAAAGGTAATCGCGGTTTTATGATGATGCCACCTCATTTTTTTAACTTCTATTAATAAGGTAACATCGAAACCAATAGCGAAAGTGCTGGGGTTACATCTAGAAATGTTACTTTGAGAAATGAACTGGACTTGTTTATAAACATCCTCCCTTGCAAGTCCTTTCCTGGAGTGCCCGCTCGCCAAAAAGATATCGACATTGTTATCATTCGGCAAAACACCGAAGGGGAATATGCTATGCTCGAACACGAGGTAATTCAGGTTTTCACGAGTAACAAATGGCTAAGAATGTCGAGTTGTAGAGCGTGAATGGAGTCGTGGAAAGCATGAAAGTGGTAACGGAGTCAAATTCGGAAAGGGTGGCTCGATACGCGTTCGAATACGCGAAAAGAACCGGAAGGAAGAAAATAACGACGATCCACAAAGCAAATATAATGTAAAACTTTTAACGGAGTTAATCTATTCCGGATAGGCGTGACCGTCATTTTCAGGAAATTATCGGACGGTTTATTTTTGGAAACTTCGCGAAAAATCGCGAAAGAGTATCCAGAAATTGAGCACAATGACATGATTATCGACAACTGTTGCATGCAACTGGTGTCAAAGCCGCATCAATTCGATGTCATGATTATGACTAACTTGTACGGAAGTATCGTGTCGAACGTCGTATGCGGACTCATCGGCGGTGCTGGTATATTATCAGGACGAAATTATGGTGACCATGTGAGTATATGGTACCATGGTTGACAATAAAACGATAACAGGAAAGTTTCCCTATTAGTACGCAGTATTTGAGCCCGGGACTAGAAACACGGGCACGGCAATCGCAGGTAAAAATATCGCTAATCCTTTAGCCATGTTAAACGCTTCGGTAGATATGTTGAATCATTTGGGGCGAAAACAACATGCCAATTTAATCATGAACGCCATGCGTAAGACAGTCTCCGAGGATGGACTTTTAACCCCAGGTAACCATTATTATTTTTCTTATTTTCCTGGTATCAATGTGGAGGTCTTCAGATTTAGGTGGCACCGCGAAAAGTTCCGACGTTGTTCAAAGAATTATCGATCACGTACTGCAAGCGGATATCAGGCCATGGTAAATTCATTATCTTTGATAGTTGTGGTGCGGGTCTTGGTTTGTGACTAACAATACCTACTCTTTGTGTTATACGGAGAGCTTTATTTCCAACCCGACTAATAACTAAAAAGTGCCACTTTTATTTTAACACGCATCGAAGGATCGCGAGCTGCGCAGTATTGTAGACTTTATACATTCCGCGGAATATTTTTCTCAGTATTAACACGCGTTTATTTTATTTTTACTTCTGTTGCAGAATCACCCGATTGTCTCTCTTTGAGGTAACTTTTACTGTATATATAATATTGTTATTATAGACTAAGAATTGTTGTAATAATAATAATATAACTATTTATTGCCATGTTTTATTTTTTAATTTACAAAACCTGAATCCTCAACAATATAATATAACAAAATATAAATTTTCTCAAAAAAATATCAACGGCGGAATGTGGTTTAATTACAAACTCGGTTTGTACCATTTGTACGATCCCGTGTAAGTAAAGTTATTATTTAATAACAGCTCGTCGGCCTCTTTTGGTCCCCTGCTTCCGTACCTAAAACAGAAGGAATCAGTTTTATTATTTTAGATGAACATATATACAAAAACTAACGTGTAAGGGATGGGCTTGACCCGTTCCTGTTCGATTTGATGTAAAAGGGGTGTGAAAATTCGCCAAGCCTCGCTCAGTTCGTCCGCCCTTACGAAATGCATTTGGGACCCACAAAAAACATCCAATATCAACCTTTCGTACGCGTCAGGTAATTTTACATGCTAGAATAAACATTAAAATTAGCGTAATAATATCTGTATAAAAGTGCGCGCCTTTTACAGAATATCTGGAACCGTATGTTAAATCAAGTTCCGTTTCTTCCATATCGAAAGCCATTCCGGGAGTTTTAACCATAAGCTTAACATAAAGAGC
The DNA here is from genome assembly GCF_029955315.1 of Cylas formicarius. Lineage (NCBI taxonomy): Eukaryota > Metazoa > Arthropoda > Insecta > Coleoptera > Brentidae > Cylas > Cylas formicarius. Next base: position 17,156,331 of record NW_026844225.1, read on the forward strand.
TTCGCCGGGCTGTACCCTAATAACCAACTCGTTTCTTTTTGGCTTTCCGTCAAAAATATCGCCCGGTACATCTTCAAATTGTATCCTAACTTCAGCTTTGCGTTCGTTGAGAGCTGCAGATTAATTTGATACCGCCATGTTCTTAACGCAGTAGATCATTTACCTTTGCCGCATTTCAGTATAAACGGAACCCCATCCCAACGTTCATTGTTAATGCGCAGAACTGATAACGCGTAAGTGGGTGTGATTGAATCTTTTGGTACCGTTGGATCGTCCAGATAACCCAGTTTCGCTTCACCTTCCTTCTGCGGGTCTCCCACGTACTGGCCCAACACTACATCATTTAGCTCTAAGGGTTTTATCGATTTTAGCACTTTTACCTAGAAAAATACAAAATAATTCTCATTTATTTTGCGAAATATTAATAAACGATACTTTTTCATTTCGGATGTCGTCCGGATGACAAGTAGCGGGCTTTTCCATCGCGACCAATGTCAAAATTTGCAAAAGATGGTTCTGCATTATGTCCCTAATGATTCCAAATTCGTCGAAATACCCGCCCCGCCCCTGCGTTCCAAATGGTTCTTTGAACGATATTTGGATGGATGCGATATTATCTCTATTCCAAGTGGGACCAAAAATTCGATTTCCAAATCTATAAAATCGCAAATTGAGTCATAGAGCAGGATAACTTCGACATCGTCACCTCAGCGTCATTAAATTTTGAACCATTTCCTTCCCTAAATAATGGTCAATCCTGTAAATTTGTGTTTCGGAAAATAGCGTGGCCAAGTGATCTGACAATTTCTGTGAACTATCAAAGTCGCGTCCAAAGGGTTTTTCGATAATAATTCTCGTCCAGCCTCTATAATAAACAAAGACATGCAGTTGAGAAAATAAATTCACGCGTTTATTACTTTGGAGCCATGGACGTATTTTTGATGTGAATGGTGACATCTTCAAAGACGGAGGGTGGTAAGGCCAAGTAGAAAAGCCTATTTGCTATGGGCCCCTTTTCAAACTGGCTAATCTCTTGATTAAGCTTTTCAAAATCAGTCCTGTTGTTGTACTGTCCAGATAGATAATGATTTAGGGTCCAAAATTCTTGGTACCTAGATGCTTCATTAGGTTTAACTTTCATATAGGGCTCGCATTTCGTTTTAATTTCCTCTATCGAAGTTTTACTCCTTGCGTAGCCAAAAAAGAAGGTCTTAGCTGGCAGAAGATTGTCTCGATAAAGCCACCAAAGCGTTGGGTAAATTTTTTTTCTCGCTAGATCCCCCTTAAGCAATTTACGTTAGCACAAGTGTTTGAGAGAAAGAATAATGCCACTTACTGAAGCTCCTAGAATAATAAATACGTGGGGGTACTGGCCATCGAAATGAGTCCCGTCATGGTCCATGTCTTTCGACTTTAAAGACTTTCGGTAGAGGGCTAAACATATTTCCGAATTTTTGGCATCTAAAAACAATGTTTCCTATATATAAATATATAACTGAAGAACCTTTTGGTAATTTTAATCAATACCGTCACACTCATTGAAAATTATTCTGTTGGCCATTTTCGGGTTCCTTGTTGATAATTTTAAAGCCTAATAGCTATACTTAAAATGAGTATCTATTTTAACGAAAATTTAATATCAGATGACTTTCATTCCACTTCAATATCATTTATTCAAGGTTATGCGCGTTTGATTGCCACAAACCGAAAACAAAGTTGACACGAAGTAATTATTTATAAATTTTCGCGCGAAAACATCGTTTTCGTTATATTTCGCGGACGTTAAAATTGAGCTATATTCGGTAATGAAAAATGCCGGAAAATAAATCCTAGTCCTGCTCTGCCCTTCGTAAAAAAAAAATCCAGTCGCCGATATATTTATTTATGATACAACGGGACAACTATGGGTGCGATTATTCGAGAAAACTATATTAATTTGTAGAAAAGCTCCGCGTTATATTGCAACAAACTTAACTTCCTTCCGTTAATTACATTTAACTTTTAAAAGTCTTAAGACATTCCCACGCACTTATGGCCGCGCCATTGGCGTGGGAAAATGAAGTTCCATAAAATTGGCGGAAAAGATACGCGACGACTTCCGCATGTGCCTTTATCAAATGTCTAGTTTTTTTAAAAATTTAATATTGAATTTAAATTTTTGTTTTCATAATAACCTGAATATTAGTGATGAAGTGTACATTTACTAAGTTGTACTTACCATTGCACGAGACGGTAAAAATTATTGTTCAAAAATTCGTCTATTCATCATTTTATACTGCCAAATAAAATAGTTATACCTACGTCAAGGTCATGCAACAAATTTGATCCCGTCTTTAAATTACGTATAACTATAAGGTTGAATTTAATTTGAATAATAGGATAAACACGCGATCTTGAAGATACCACAAACTGAAGATCGTTTAGTTTTCAAATGAAACGATTAAAAAAAAAATTACCTTTTTTACCGCTTTTGAATTTGATTAGCAGAACGAATAAAATGCTTAACTAGCAATTTAAAAAAAAAAAACGAACGCGGTACAGAATCGGAATGGGTTAAAACCGGCAAGGTTTAAAAAAAACTTACTATTAAAATTTGGAAAACTCGACATCTTTTGCAAGTTTCTTATATCAACAAACCAATTTTGTTAAACGCGAATTGTACACTAGAAACAACTTAATTTCAGATAGCTTTTAAGAAACTTTTCGATCACTATCTATATGCATCTATTGGCTATTTTGAGATTGTATTATCTGCTAAATGAACCAATTAATATCGTTAAACGAACAAAACGTTTTCAGTTTTGTCGATTTGATGCCGTAATTTTCAAAATCTTCTTTTTTGCCACAGAGCCGTAATTACAAAATTACATAATTATATACGCACCTGTTGTTGCGTTAGTGACACTATCGAAAGCTCTAACCGCCCCGATCAACAGACACAATTTAAAAAATGCGCTCATTGTTGCTTTCAGTCATAACAGTTGGTATTTATATACATATTTTGGTCCGTTGCGGTTAACTCACGTGTCATAATAATCCTTTTTAACCACGTGAAAGAAAAAAAGAACCGCTCTCTTTCCGAGTCTTACTCAAAGCTCCCGAAATGGCAATTTTTACTTACCTAACTTTGGCAGAAAATTCATGTTGTATTTTTTTCTATAAACGCATACACAATCAAATTATAGTTGAAAATAATAATAACACGGTCCCAACAACACTGTTTGCCCAAGGCGATGGCAGAGATCGTTTAGCAAGATTTTGTTAGGAAAAGGAAAAAATTGGTCTATCCAAATCTGTGTAAGAGAGAGAGGACACACGAGACACCTTCAAACGTGCAAACAAGTACCTACCTATTCATAATGACTTGCATTATTTTAAAGATGATAATTCGTTCGAAAATTTAAATACGGATAACGAAATGTGACCGGTATTAGGTTCCGTGCGGTAAAAAGTTTAGAGCGACTCCATCGCTAAGACGAAAGGAAGTAGAAGTTAATTCTTATTATTAACGCACAAACTTTTTGGAGACTTTTTATTAAAGTAATATAGTTGTATGTTGCTACGTTTCTGTTTCATTATTTTTTTTAATGTAATAAATGGACACCCATTCGTTTTTCTCATAAAATCTTTAAACGCACTTGACCGACCTTGTTCATGAATATTTCAAAATAATTAGTACGTAATTGGTACTAATAATATACCTACCCACCAGAAACTGGTTTCTCATTTTTTTTTTATTACCAGGACGATGTTGCTCGTTACAACTGATCATTAAATCGCTATTTGATATTATGGTATGGTGACTTTTGCTTTTTTTTCTTTCGTTTTGCACACTATCACACGTTTAGATTGGCGCCGATAACAAACGCAAAAGTATCGATACATGTTTTATTTTGGGCAAAAAATATACATCACAATGATAATACTATAAGTTGGAGTGTGTGAAAGTCGTAGGTCTAACAAAATAAAGAATACTTCTGTCGAATAAATAAATAGTTAAGCTATTATCTTCATTCGGGTTTAAAGGCCGTCGTCGATTGGAATTACTTCCTAACGTTTCACTAGCACGAGTGGCGAGCTTCTTCAGAGGTCACCTCTGAAGAAGCCGCCACTCGTGCTAGTGAAACGTTAGGAAGTAATTCCAATCGACGACGGCCTTTAAACCCGAATGAAGATAATAGCTTATCAACGGGCCGCGAAAGCCTTAACCAATTTATCAAATAAATAGTTTTCTGTGAAAAGGTACGTTTTCATGTAGTCGTTCCAAAACTCAAGTAAAAATTACATTTATATATATATATATATATATATATATATATATATATATATATATATATATATATATATATATATTCTCACGTATTGATTCACGGATGGAAAAATGTGATGACACTATATTCCGGGATATCATCCGTTCGCTCGTTGACCTCCGACTGGAATCCTGCATCCGACTGGAATCCTGCACGCTTGTTGAACTCCGACTGGAATCCTGCAGACGTTTCGCCAAAATCTCACATTGTGTTCGAAGTGTTTTCGGAGCGCGAGCATTGAAGATGCCAAGTGAGATTTTGGCGAAACGTCTGCAGGATTCCAGTCGGATGCAGGATTCCAGTCGGAGTACAACGAGCGAACGGATGATATCCCGGAATATAGTGTCATCACATTTTTCCATCCGTGAATCAATACGTGAATACATACATACATATATATATATATATATATATATATATATATATATATATATATATATATATATATATATATATATATATATAATACACTAATACACACATACCGGGACGGGCATACAATTTTTAAATAAATAAAACTCACATTCAAGCACATGCGCTACAATAGTTACACAAAAAAAAAAAAAAACGGGTCGTATAAAGTAAAGGAATTACATTTCTACTTGTACAGTTGGGCAGTATGACTTCCGGGGTCCTGAATTACACAAACTAAAGGGAAAAATAATACTTTTCTTTTTCTACACTGGTCCGGCTGCTTTTGTAGCATTAATAAATAACAAGGGGACGTTAGTTTGAATGTAATTCAGAATAGTTAATAAGGTAAATGAAAATCATTAATACCTTTCTTTAAAAAATAATATCACAAGGTACGAAAAAGAAAACGAGTCAAATAAAACGTTACATGCCCCAAGAAACAGTCAAACTTAGCGACTAATAAAGGAACTAAAGAATAACTATATACAAGGCTTGTACCATAATACAAATTGCGCTGCTCACATTTTTGCCCGCAACTATGTTGCCGAACTATCGGTTGTAGAGAGCCGATTTTGAGGAAATGCGCGATCGAAATGTAAGTAACGCAAGAAAAAAATATGTATGTCGACTAAAAATACGAATTAAAGCTTTAAACATCTCTCGCTGTAGCTGCCATAGACGTTTCAGCTTCCCCACCTACCCGATCGTGATTCGTGGACCTAGGATAGTGCAATAAGGGTATATGGGATGAATTCATTACCGCATCTCCGCTGGCGATCATCAAAAATTCTTCCGGCACCAAATCATCGTTGCTTCTTTTCGCCGAATCACCGGTTCCGCTATCTTTACATGACGAATGATCGGATAAATTGTCGGGACAGTGAATTCCCAACTCTTGATGGGTGTGACCTTTGTCGATGAGTTCCGGTAGTTCGTTGCCTACCGGCGGAACTACCATGCGTCTACGCGTTTGATAGATTATCACTACCCATATTATCGACGTCAATATGGCGCACGATACGACCGTTATTATGATTATTCCCATCATATTGGTCGTATCAAACGCTTCCGAGATGATCTCGCCTATGGACGCGCCTGAAATAAGACAATGAAATGGGCGGCGCAAACCGCGACGAAATTTTCTTACTTGGTTTAATGACGATCTTGCTGATGCCGCTTTCGTCACCCAGGGAATTATTCAATCGGCATTCGTAGACACCAGAATCGTTTTGGATCGAATCGACGATAATAACTAACTGATTTTCGGCGGTGAAGAAGTGTCTTTCGGTAGGAACTATGGGTTCGCCGTCTTTTAGCCACGTGATGGTAGGTTTAGGCAGACCCCTGGCGACGCATTGAAGCACCAGATCTTCTCCTGCCGTTATTTCTTTGTCTTCCATTTCTTTACCAAATGACGGTTTTTCCTCGATGGTCAATGAAACGTTGGCCACTACTGTTCCGGCGATGTTATGGGCGGTGCAGCTATACACCCCCATATCGCTAGGTTTGGTGTCCATTATGAGAAATATGTCGTCGCTGGGGACGTGCATTCTTCGTTCTCTGGCGGCGGGGAAGTCATTACCACCGTCTTTGTGCCAGGCTATTTCCGGTTGGGGCTCGCCAGTGGCGGCGCATTCCAATTTTGCTTTCTGACCGGCTTGCACGGTCACGTTTTTGGGTTTTTTCGAAAACGTCGGGTAGACCAAGACGGATATAGTGGATTTCTGCGAATACGTCGTTCCGTAACTATTGCTAACCTGAAACATAAATCAGTGATTAGCTGTTCGGTGATTGGTTCAAATAATATGACGTACCACGCACTGATATTTTCCAGCGTGCGAGTTATCTACATGAGGCAAATTTAATTGGGAACTAGTCTCCATCGATTTACCGTCCGGGTCAGTTCTAGACATAACAGTGACATCCGAGTTTGACAGTTCGACGTTATCTTTCTTCCATACAAACATCATATTGCTGCTTGAGCTAGACATTGCTTTGCAACTCAGAGTGACATTTTCACCCTTTAAGGCCATTATTTCCAAATCGGGTTCCTCGACTAATCTAGGTTTAGGCAATTCATCTATGACGAAAGGTCGCGTAATAAACGTGGAATATTAATTTAAACGAATTTATTACCACATGTCAAATTTTTGAGAGGCACACTGGCTAAGGAATGGCCTCTTAACCATTCCGGATAGGCACAAATTGCTTGCAGTTTAAATCCTTTAAGGCTATACCATTCCAGAAACCACTTAAGGTTACAATCACATAATAGACTTGTCGTATTCATAATAAGTTGCTAAAAATAATAACGTTTACAAAACCAGAAAATAAGTTATTGTTAAGAAATGTCGACAGGGACAGTCGAGCTTTGTTTTAATTTATAAAAAAATGCAGAATGCAATCAATTCCAAAAAAGGCTCGGAAACGGCAAACCAGCCACGAGAATCCATAAAAAGGCATAATAGGATTAAAATGTGGAAGGATTTTACCTTGGAGAGCGAATTTTATTGTTAGGAGAAAATATTTACGCTAATGCAAACTTACCTTTAATAATGGCACTTTATTGAAGGCGTTGTTTTGAATGGATGTAATGTTGTTGTTTGCTAAATTTATCAAAGTCAAGTTTCTTAAACCTAAGAAAGCATTGGCGTTGATTGTTTTTATATTATTCCCTGCTATATAGAACCTAACAAGATCAGTCAACCCTTGAAATACTCCGCTGGCGTCTTCTATCGCCCAGGAGATCTTATTATTACTTAAGTTTCTAAAAAAAAATACCCTTTCGCATGTCGTTGATGTTTGGTCGTAAATACTTACAAAATTTTCAACTTTGGTAAATGTATAAAGGCTTTATCTTTAATGTAGGTAATATTGTTGTTATTTAAAGCTAATTTTTGTAAACCAGCTAGGTTTTTAAAAGTGTCTTCATTAATTGATCCTAATTTATTAAAAGAGAGATCACTGAAATCAAAATGACAATGATTATAAATGCAACCAAAATTTAATTGGGTAAATTCCTTACAGAACGCTAAGCGTATGACAAAATTCCCACGCATCATCGTGTATTTGAATAATGTCATTGTGACTTAATGATAAGTCCTTCAGAGACTCCAAACCGTAAAGCCAACTTTTTGAGATGACTTTTATATGATTGCTGTCTAACATTCTGCAATCAAAATGAAAAAATAATATGGAACATGCACATTTTTTTTTGTTAACTTACAGTTTTTCAATTAACTTCAAACCATAAAAAGCGCCATCTTTTAAGGTAGTTATTTGGTTTCGTTTGAGTTTTAATGTGGTCAATTTTTCCAAGGATTGGAAGTTTAGCGGTTCGATCTGTCTCAACTTGTTTCGGTTAAATTCCCTGGAAAATACGTACAATACTGTAAATTCGATGTTTTTATGATGATGATACAAAAACGAACACTTCGACTATTTACTCCAGTAATAAAATTAAGTACATATTATTACGTTCTATAAAAATTGATGGTGGGTACGCATTTCAAGAACGTAGACTAAGTAATCGATAATATTTTTCGGAAAGTCTTATCATTAATACGAGAGGTCAATAAATTACACACAATCTTATTTGAAGATTAAATAAAGATAAAAAAATATATATGTATATATTTCTATCAGTCACGTTAGTATTAAAAAGTATACCTACTAACAGGTATTGTGGAAAAAACATTGACTTAAAATAAATATTTCATTTTGTAATCTTAATCACGCTGTTTTCACAATAAATTACTGATAATAAAAGGCGATGAAATACTCAATAACTTTTGCAATGTCATATATTTCAGATCTTACTTGAAATTTTATTCAAACAGTTTTGTATAAAAACATTTTTTAGTTAAAGAAAGAAATAGATACTGATCACAATAAAATTAACATAAGTTAAATAACAATAGCACAGTTTTATCCACATTCGATTTGGACTTAACAAATTACCGATTAATATTAACACATGTAACAAAAAGTAATCAGGTTTAACTATATTACTTTATGCATTGTGTATGTACTTCTGTTATGAACGTATGTATGAATATATGTTTGTACTTACAGATAAGTTGCCCAAATGGGTATATTGTTCGGTATGCTTTCCAAACCTTTTGAATTGCAATCAATAGAAGTGTCTAAACAAAAGCAGCCTTTCACGCACTTAGACTTTGCAAAACTTGAGGAACTAAATAATAAGACCATATATGAAACCCAAAAACAAACACCCACCATTTTGAGAAAACACAATATTTTTAATCATAATTTACTGGAAATTATGATAATCGCGCATTGTTCGCTGTCATTTTGATCCGATTTGGGATAGTTTACATCGGATTTACACATTAAACACATCCAACCTTTTTATTTTTGACTTGATAAGCGAAAAAGTTAAATTACTTCTAACATAGTGGCTGACGGCATATACAACACAACCCACACAACTGGTTGCGGCATTGCCAACGACATTTCATTCACCAACACTTTGCGTCTCCGACTAGCATCAGCATGGCCAAACATAAGGAAAAAATGCCATTGGGTTAATGAAATACCGTCCCAAATATTATTCTTTAGTAAATATGTGATATTAAATGGTATTAAATAGTCGAATATAATTTAATTTCCCCAAATGTGAAAAACGCGTTTGATTTGACAACGTCGCATTTTGCCTGACATCTGTCATTGTCCAGCAAACTTTCAGGAATCGTAACGTGTAACTTTCTTCTTAAATATGAAAAGCTGTAGTTCGTGGCTTTCGGCATAGATGGCACAACTACAAACTTTTTCATTTTTACATATTCCGCCGGATGACACTATGTATTATTTTGTTTTATCATTGCGAACATTGTGCGAACTCTTAGTACACAAAGATATTAAAAAAAGCACACTTCGATTAACAACGTTTAAAAAATAAAGTAAAATCGATTTTTTAATTATTTTTCAAAATATCTGTTACTTTCAGGCTTTATTTTCATTGGTTGTGTACTTTTAACCCTTAATTTATTGACGAAATTAAATAATATAAAAGTCACACAACTGTGTTTCTGTTTTTCCTGTATTTATTTATTAATTTTTTTCTAATTTTGCTTTTTAAAACTTTTAAAAATAATTTAAAATCGATTTTTTAATTATTTTTCAATCTATTTTATGTTAAATCGTTTTGCGCGGTTGCGCCTTACTGCGACTGACCACTTTTAACCATCAATCTATTAATGAAATGAAATTAATATAACAGTCACAAAATTGTGTTTCCTTTTTTTTTTATTTACTTATTTTACTTTTTCTAATTTAGATTTTTGCTACGAAAATCTAGAGCCACTTCCATGTTCCAAACTTCCAAATTTTGTTTTAGAAGATGTGTTATAATAATAAAAATTAATTTAAAATAAAAAATGGTCTTTATCTTCAGTGGTCCGTCCATTTTCTACCCAGGTAGAGTTATTAAAATCTTCAATCAAATTATTGAGTAATGATTTTTATCATAATAATAGTAATTATTAATTATATTATTGTAATTATTATCCAATAATTGCGTTGATACGAAAAACGAAAACAATGTAAAAAGGATGCATTTTACGACAGTTTTTACCTGCGGTGGCCCCAAATAGAAATTAATTTTTGGAATTTTATTTTTAACTACTAAAATATAGCAACATATAACAGTATTTCAAAATGTTGATTTTTAAAAAGTGATTCTATGCCGAGCTTTTTCAACGAAACACGCGTTTACAAACTAGTCGGCGGGAAATTTAAAACGTTGAAGATTCACGCGCGTGTTGTGGCGTAAACAATTATCAGCAATTGATCGGTTCAACCTGCGTCTTTATCATTGATACCGTTACTCCGCGTATAGAAGAAGGACCAAGCACTAGGTCACATTTCTTTCAGTCTTTAACAGTTCTAGCTGGTAGTGAGTGCTTGGCGAACTGACCGCCACGAGAACTCTCACCGACTCGATGGACAATCGAAATCGACGAATTACGAAAAATATCTAAAAGTGCGTCAGTGCGTTTTCTAAATCGGTTTTGCCTCAATATGAAGTGCGTTAGTTTATTGTTATTTATCACTATATTCGGTAAGCGTTTGTTTATTTATTCAAGGCTTCAAACAGTTCTCGTTTTAGCGCGGTTAAAATTTATTGCAATTCGTTATAAATAATGTTGTAACTTATCTTAAAATGGTAGAATGAGGTTAACTTTGTTCGGCGTTAGCTGTGCGATTCTTACATATTTTTCCCGTCACACTTCCCTTTCTGCGGGCATTGTTATTAATAAATTATTTAATTAATCATGTTAAAAGTATATCGTTACAATCGCTCGATGTTGAATCATGGGAAAATACGTCGTTTCGTTTAATAACAATAAATTCGAATAAAAACGAATCAATAAAAGATACTTTCTTCTTTTACGGTACCTGATTTAACTCTAAATACTTATTAACATGCATTTGATATGTTTTCAATATTGTCTCTTGTGCTCCACAAAAAAAGTGAAAAGCCACGCCCAGAAAAATTAACTTTCATTTAATACTAACGAGGTGCAATTTGAAAATAACGATCCGTTTTCTAAAATTGTTCTCCGCATGCGATCGGAAATGCGCATCTTTTTGGTTCGGTTTCAACTGTAGTTAAAGACGCTTCGAGATGATATTGAAAATATCGCAAATGATCTCCGCCGATTTAGAATAATTAAAATTACCCGATTAAAACCGATTAAGTAACGATTCAAGTGAAAACCTTGAATTTTTTATATCTTAAAAGGAATAACTATAAAATTCAACTTTTATAAACATATATAAGTACGTACGTGTTGAAGTTTGCGTTGTCACGATCAAAGCATATGAACTTTCTACGATAGGCGATAGATTAGATTTTTTATTTTTATATAGTTGACTTCATTCCACCGAACTGGAACAAAAGAATCCAAAAAAACATCGCTCCGTTAGGCTTCGTCTTTCTAACGAGTTTAATTTGTAAAAATATCTCTAAAGCATGTATAAAATTTAAAACAGCTTGTGGATTGTATACTAATACATGTATGTACCTCAAGTAGTTTGTGCCCATGTACAGCTCCCTCTCATAAAGTTAAAACTGATTAAAAGCGATGAAACGGAAACTCAATACATAAAGTAGGTCAGTGGGTAAATGGTACAAATCATCCAAATATCTTCTTGCCGGTCACTCATACGGATTTCTTTCGAACATTTTTTCCTTTTTATTTGGTAAATTCCAATGAAATTAAAGGAATCTGTACGAGTGCGAAACAAGAAACTGTTTCGTTTAAACAAGATCAACGTTTACTTTGCAGGCGGCATTTTCCGGCATGGCCGTTCGACCTGCGTTTTGGAATCTGATTTCGGATTTATCCTCAACTGTGCTTTTAAGAAATCTGGCCTGTTTCGAGTTAGAAATCTTGGTGGTATAAAAGCTCACATAGGCCTGGGTAAATCTTTCCTCTTTCCATGCTAATTATGTCGACTTCTTTTACAGTCATCGTTGCCCTGATCAAACTCAATAATAAATGTTAAAAATAGCATTACCATGACTGTGAAATCGAAGCGATTTTCGTTATATCATTCTTCATTCCTCGTTTTGCATGCCCGTCTCGATAACGTAGAGTTAGATACAGGAAGTGATTTAGAAATATGTATAAGACAAATACAGAATTAGCAATTTGCCGACGTAACTTTTCGCCTTAAGTAATATTAGTAGGTTTGTTCCGAACACTATTCCTAACCGTTTTTATGAAAAAATGCTATCACAGTTCTAGAACTCTCCGAAAACAATCATCGAACACAAAACGCTCTGCTGGAACAAACCTAATATGTTTCTGCATTTTTTAAACCCAAGCAAATGGTTGGCCATTCGTCGATTACTTATTTCCAAATCACTCGCGTATAGTCACTTTCATCTAATTTTAACTAATAAAGTAGATATTATTACGGGTTTTTATCTAACAACCGTAACAATTGCTTTCTCGCCATATGCACCGTTGTCCACCAAATCTCGGCTTAAGCCGCCTGAATTTTGCACAATTTTATCGAGTTTTCGGTTAAGCTAAGGTCTGGAAAACGTGCATCATAAATCTCGCGTACTGTATATATTTACTTAACAAAACTAGGCGGTTTAATATCCATCATATACCGCTACAAATCACACCTGTTCCTTATAGGTTGCAGAATTTCTCGAATACACTTCCTGTGTACTCGTCGCCGATTTCAAAAATACACAGCGTCCGGAAAATATATACGTACAGGGCCATGGAAAATTAAACTAACGATCTCGAAACACCTCGCGTATATTTTGAAAGAAGACGTTAACGTTGCCTTCACAAGGAAAATTTGGTTATACAACTATAATTAATTCGTGTCTTCTTAATTGCGTAATGAATGTTTAAATTAATCGGTGAAAATATTTACAAATTTTTAATCACGCGTACATGCCTGAAAAATACTTTTACCAACCGAAATATCATTGCCTTATTAAGGGAAAATATTTCTAGTATAGGTTTGGCAAATTACGATGTCAATGTCATATTAACCTTTTTGGTTCCGGTGCATTTTAGTTATAAGGCGGTTCTCATTTGCCTCAGATTAATTAGGGGACCGAACGAATTTTAGACCAAACAAAAACATCAAGGTGAAGCACCTATCTATTGACATACTTTTCCTTTAAACCTTAAAAATGCCCGAGTAAATTTATTCAAATTGGTAGATGATGGTATAAGTTATTTGCAAATACCGATTGCTCAATCGCTTTGTTTCTGAAAGCTGGTTTACCAAGTTGGATGTCCTGCCTCTTGTGTTTCTAATCACGTAATTAATCCTATTAGTGGATAAAAATTTTAATAAATTGAACAAAAACTACCGTTAGTATTGCAAAAATGCAATTATATATATGCCGCAGCTTGCCATTGCATGTTGCACTGGCATCACGTTAACTACATAACGAGTGTTGTGAAGGCAATGTGTACCGGAGAACGTCGTGACAAATGAAAAAATCCTTGTGTATGGATACAATCGTTTTAATTTTAATATAGGTAAACACCACACTTTAACGATACGCCTGCCAGTCGCCATGTCCTGCATTACCTCGGGCTTTGGTAAATCGTCAAACTCTCCTAAAAAAATTGCATGTTTTGGTTTGCTCGTCGTACCTACCTGCACCTACATTTTTTTGTAGTTAACGGTTAAATATGTGATAACGTATAATAAAAAAAAACACATTTCATTACTCACCGCTCAGCATGCACCACTCATTACCACGGAAACGCCAAATTGCGTTGTTTAGCTCGTTTTGCTAACAACATTTGTTTTATCAGGCTTCAGTGTCGGAGACGAGTTGGGATTTAAGGAATCCATATCGAACACGGAAATAAATCGAAGGAGATCCGTTCAAATTTCGCAAATGCAAGCGCAGTTAATTCAGGCGCAACAAAAACAGCAAAACGCCAAACAGAAGCAACCTAAATACGTCAACCCAGAAAAGGTAATGTCATTTGACAAGCTGTAATTGATATTTTTTTGTTTAAAATGGCTTAAATGTTTACGAACGAGAAATCATGAGGTGGGTGTTGTCTGCGAGCGGAACATATATACGGTTTCCTTATGTACGTACTGTTTAGTTTGGCCATTACTGAGCTTTCAAGGTTTTTATGGGTTTTTATGAAAAATAACACACTGTGGGATGCAGAAAAAGAGAGACACGTGCATTTATTTTACGTCGGAAAATAATTGGTGCACGAAAAGAATGTAGTCATCGGATAGAATGTAATTTTTTTTCGTAGGAAAGATTATACTTTCGGTGTTAATATTAAATGAAACAAGTTCGGGGAGTATATGTTTTCCATCGGGTGTCTCTAATAATTAGTTTTAATGTTAGGGTTACTCTTCTGATCGTCCGTTGATGTCCCCGGTGAAATAATATCAAATAATGACTCGCCCGGTATGCAAGAAATCTCTTTACTATAGAACGAAAGAAGACGCTAAATGAAATTCAATCGATTACTTCAAAATTCCTCTACTTGTACGTTTTAATGGCGCAATTTAAGGTGTAAAAAACAATTTTTTATTGGATTTATTTTACAACGGGGGTATTAATTGGTCGTTCTGCCGTCTTTTGATCTTTCGGGCAAATAAATTATTCTTAATGAAACGTTAATATTCGAAAAGGTAATTACAAAGACGTTTCCTGGTTTAAATGCCTTCTTTAAATAGCAATTAAGAAAAAAGTAAAACAGAAAAAGCGGCGCCGAATGTGTTGCGTACAAAATGTTTTGGGCAATCGTCGCGAACACAAATTTAAACAAAACGTATAAACGCTCCATCACATCTTTGAAGCAAATGTCGAAATAACAAATTCGCGTTTTAATTTGTCGACAAATAACTTTTATGTTCCTTTCGCAACTCTTTTCCCAATTAATATCGCGCCGGCTGAAATAATCTCTTTGATCTGCGTCGCTATACTTATTTGTTGGTAACGTAACCCCATTGATAGCGGAATCTGCTTAAAGTGCGAACAATTACACGTTTTTTCTATCGAGTTATCAGCGTGAAGGTAAAAATTATTATATACCTACTAACGGACGAACGTGCATATCGCAAAACAATAAACAATTTACAAGTGATAAATACGATTATCTCGGTTAATTGTCGCATCATTAATTACTATAAATTAAGTTACAAGTTTTTTTGCATTCGGTTATGCAAGCAACCTTGTAATGGTGGCTTAAAAAATTATTTTGCAACCCATTAAAGATACGCTCGATTGATGATAATGAACTGGCAACACCGTTAGTCCATAAAATATTCGGCAAAATGGATTTTAAGGGGTTCCGGATTTCAGTAAGAACAAATCGCGAGGTCGCGCGTTTAGATATTGTGGAGCAATTTCGTCGTTTGTAAATTATTATTATACATCTGTTGCAAGAATGACAAACATCGATTCTCATGTCAGTTAAAAACGATTTGCTTGTACTGAAACTTCAACAAATAAATTAAGTTAAAACGATCAGTACACGGAAAGATTAATTGAAGTAACAAAAAATTGTTAGATTGACCAAATTATTTGTTCTTCAGGCAAATAATACTTGGTCAAAACTTTTTCTATCAGATAATAATCTGTCAAATCAAAAATATGTTTACTCTTGACTTGAGTTAAACCAACTAGATTTAATAAAGGCCCTGAGCCAGACGTACGGAATCTCTGCTGCTGTCGCTATTTTTAATCTTTAATAAAAGTTTATCAGATGGGCGCTTCTCGATTATTTGGAAATGTGCCAAAGTAGTGCCTGTTCGTAAGAGTGGCAGTAAGATTGATATCACAAAGTACCGACCCATATCAATTCTTTCTATTCCGGGCAAAATGCTTGAGGCAATTATAACAGAGTAGTTATTTTTTAAACTTAGATACGTTCTTGGTGATACGCAACATGGTTTTTTTACGAGTAGGTCTGTCGCTACACTCACTGTATGTTCGAGGTGTGTCTGAGGCGTTAGATAATAGAATGCAAATGGACGCTGTCTACACTGATTTCTCCAAGGCATTCGATAAAGTACATCGATGTTAGTAAAACTTAAAAACTTCGGTGTTCTCTTTACAAAATTCATCATTCATACATTAGTTCTAGGACTCAGTTTGTTGAGTTAAATGGAACTAAATCTAACTCAATTGATATCACATCTGGCATACCTCAGGGGCATTTGGGACCTATTCCATTTTTTTTGGTTCATAGCGGACGCGGGTAAATGTTTACATTTTGCAAAATTTATTTCATATGCTGGTGACCAAAAGATTTATGCGCTTGTTAGGAGTATAGACGACTATTGCAAGTTTCAGGAGCACCTTGATTGATTTTATGACTACTGCTTTGGAAACTGACTGTTTTTAAATATTGACAAATGTTTAAAAAATGACATAGTTATTGATTATAAATTCGATGGAGTAAGTATTAAATAAGTAAAGCATATCAGGGATCTTGGAGTAACTATAGACACAAAACGGAGTTTTGAAATTCATATTCAAAGAATAGTGAAAAAGGCTATTGCAAGTTTCAGGAGGACCTTGATTGATTTTATGACTACTGCTTTGGAAACTGACTGTTTTTAAATATTGACAAATGTTTAAAAAATGACATAGTTATTGATTATAAATTCGATGGAGTAAGTATTAAATAAGTAAAGCATATCAGGGATCTTGGAGTAACTATAGACACAAAACGGAGTTTTGAAATTCATATTCAAAGAATAGTGAAAAAGGCTTACAGAAACTTCAGTTTTACTACAAGGGTTGGCAAATAATTTAAAGATCCCAAGTCGCTGGTCGTACTCTATAACGCCTATGTGCGGTCCCATCTTGAGTTTGCCAGTGTAAACAGACTTGAAAGCATTCAAAAAAAGTTTATTTTTCTCATGATATCTAAATCTAATCTAATAGGCATATCCTATGAAGCAAGCCAAATAATATATAGTGGCGTTTTTTGCATTATATTGTTAATAACAGAGTAGACTGTCCAAAACTGTTGGAAAAATTATCCTTTAATGCTGGGGTGCTAATCTCTAGAACGCCTGCTTTATTCTATGCGCCTAAATATAGTAGAAATTTAGGAACCAACTCACCGATATCTCTTTTGCAAAGAAATTATAACAGTTACTTCTTGCACATAGATATTCTTGCTTTGTCACTCAATTCATTTAAGAATCAAGCAATAAGAGTGTTTCGGTCGGACTAAATTGAATTTATTTCTACATTATTTCTTGTTTTTCTTTGTTTTTGGGTTTAGAAGTAGTTCTGCGTACTCTTTTGAATTAAGATAAATTTAATTTTTCAAAGACACTTTCACAGGCTACTGTAATACTATTTACAAAATTTCTGGATTCCTCCTACGTCCGTTAGTTAGTTAACTCTGAAGAAGCCAACAGGATGATTGGCGAAACGTCAGCAAGTTCGACTCAACAAAAACCGACGCAAGAAATAAATTACAGTTTCAGTAAATAATGGTTAAATCTGGACAACAATTGACAGAAACAATATACCAAAAACGTCCATTTGCTTAATTAAAAAATGGAATAAAGGTAGATCATCAAAACTTATTGCCTTTAAAAGGGCAGTACAATGGTTTGATTCAAAATATAAGAGAATATTTGAATTAAAAAAGGCGTCTTTTAAACAGATTTATCAAGTTGAAATATTTCCGGCTGCGATCTCTTTCCGACCTCGCCTGCATTCTGCAATTTAAAAATTACGAAGTTGGAAAGTTGATCAAGAGCCCGGAAATCGAAAGCAGTTCGCGTGATCTTGTTCATTGAAGAATTTATAGTACTATACAATAAAACTATATTTCAAGAAAAATAAATATTTATTTCAGTTAAGCTCTGAAGTGGTTAACAGGATTATTGGCGAAACGTCAGCAAGTTCGACTCAACAACAGCCAGAAGTTTTGCAAATAGTATTACACTTACCTGCGGAATTTCTTTGAAAAACTATTAATACCAATATCCGATGGAGCTGAATGAAATGTTAATAAGCACATACATATACATATAATCACAACGTATAATCAAAATAACAATGTTTAACGTATCGAAAATAACAAAAATATTATTAACACTTTAAATAATAATAGGAGGAAGGCTAAATATTACCTATTGTCTACATGGAAAAAAAAAGATATTTAGAGGTTAAGTGGACGCATAGCATCTCGTTGTTTAATTCTATCGAGAAAGCTAATCGTCGAGTAGTTGAACGCGTACCTTTTTTTAATTGTTTTTCTTACTTATCAAACATGACCAACAAACTACTAGTCAACACACTTTATATAAAAAAATTAGCATTAGGAATATTTCTGGCACTAATATTGATTGACAGCGTTCACTAAAAGTTCCATTACAGATTCCATGCTAGTTCTGAGTAGCGCTGTCGCTGTATTTAGTATCTTTGAACGTATTTGGCACAAAAAAAAGTTTTAATTTGTTAATTTATATTTCCTAAATTCTATTCGTTGAACTGAGGTGGCTTTTACTTGATGAAAATCCATTTACCAAAATAAATTAGAACTAAAAGTTCAGATTTTCACGAAATTATATATTTTCACATGACAATTGTGTCTTTATCAAATGTTTGATAAAGACACTGCGTTGTTGAAACAATTTCGTGAAAATCTGAACTTTTAGTTCTTATTTATTATGTTAAATTCGATTCAATAAATAATTATATTGGTAAAAGCAAAGAATAAGTTTATTTTAAACAAAGTGTTCTTATTACATTTATTTTGCTCTATTAACAAATCTTTTTTTCCGTGCATTTGTGCGTGTTCTGCGTATCACTAATAAATTTAAAGGTGTTTTCTTTCCTGTACCATCGTAAAAATTAATTCGTAACTTATAGGGTGTACCGGTAGCAACGATAGAGGCCGTACCTGTTTCGTCGATGCAAGTGGTCTCTCCGCTCGCCTCGGGGACAATTCGTCCTTCAGACGATATAGGAATACCCCCTTTCAAACCCATCCCGCCCGCCGCAGAACGACCCAATAATAATTCTCAATCTCCAGCTGTAATGGGTATCGCTTTTCCCGCTTTCAACCCCATTCCCTCTTCATTTTCACGTTTTTCCGTAGGTACTTCTTCTAATAATCTACCAGTAGATCCGTCTCTAATGGCTGTAGTAGCTGTACCCAAAAAGAAAGTTTCTCAAGTAGCAGCCGACAAAGTCGGTAACAGTTTCTCCGATAGGGTGTTGGCTAATAATGAAATTGGGCCTGTACCTCAACACTCTTCTAACTCCCTTCAGGCCCTTCTTTCCGCTAACAACGTCACCGAAGAAGCGTTGGAACTCGCGTTGATCCAGAGGCAACAGACTATGAACAGAATTAAAACGAAGATGAGTACGACTACGACGAAACGTCCTGTAACTTCTAAATATGCGAACAGCGTAGGAAAGGTTATGAACGCCCCCAAGGAGTATTATCCCGTAGGGTACGATAAAAATTTCGACGACAACTTCGCGTCTCGTGTCGAATTACCGGAAACTTCGTTTTATTGTGGCGATCAGAAGCATTTTCCCGGATTATACGCTGACGAAGATCTAGGTTGCATGGTGAGTGTCTTCTCGTTCTAGGCCTTGGCATTGGGAATGCCTAGAAGCAAAATCCTACCTTATTTATGTGCCGTTCGAGCTTTCGTTTTTTCGAGGTCATCCACAGCGTTTTTTTAATTTCCTTTTGTTATTTTGAAAAATGCCGCATGTCCATTTTTTTATAATCTAATGCTTTGACTCGCAATTTAAACTGTTCCGATCAGTTTTTAATTAAGAAATGTTAAGTTAATGGCAATTTAAGAAAAATCACCTCTTCAAATTAAAACTATTTAGCCGAGTTCATCTAAAAACATGTGCTGTATAAATTTTAACATGACCTTACGGCTTTTGTGCTTAACTTATACAAAACATCAAAAATATTGCAGGATAATCGTTACAATATTGGGATTTACTTCCGACAAATTCCAATGCCTAATTTGCCAAGCAACATGTATGTATGTCTACGACGACGACTATGTTTAACAACTACATTAAATTTGTCATTTAACAACCAATTAAATACAAAACCAGTTTAGCTGCATTATACGCAGGCTTATATGTATATTTGCTGTACAGTACCCACGCACTTTTTTGAAGTTCGATTAATTAATAATTTACACAAAACAGCTATTGTTGTAACTCTTCTCGTGGTCAAGATCGTGAGAATGATAACTCCGACAGGTGAATTTTAATCAGTGACTTTGTCTCGAACGCATCTGAATAGAAATATTGAAATGAGAATCAGTGACGTCATGTAGTAGGCGAATTATTTGTGACCAAGCTTCTTAGTTACGGTGCAAATTAAAGAAATGTTAATTTATGTCATTTTGTTTGTTTGTGTTTACGTTTGATGATGGCTGTCCATTTAATTCAAACCATCCGTGATGTCATCAGTGTGACGTCGAGAGCTTGAATAAGAAGTCACAGAAGTATTAACTAATTTATAATCGCCCCTTTGAAAATTATTGTTAAAAATTGTTAAATATATTCTTTTTATAATTGCTTAAATAAAACTCTTATTTGGAGGCAGGCAAATAAGCAAAGGATTAAAAAATAATAAATTTCAAATACAAGTGTCTGTCAAAAAGTTTATCTTGTTTTCTTTTTAGGTATTCCACGTATGCGCATTGACGGACGACGGTTTGATTATGAAGAGTTTTCTTTGTCCCGAATCGACATTGTTCGACCAAACAATTCTGAAATGTAATTGGTGGTTCTACGTGGACTGCAAAAATTCGAAAAAACTTTACGATTCCAACATTCCGATTTCGAAAAGTTACCAGCTAATGAAAGCTCTGACGTTCTTTTCGCAGTATAAAAAAGACGCGGCCACGTCGACGACGTCGAAAACCACAGAAGACTGATACATCCTAACGAATTATTTATAAGATTTATTAATTAGGTCCAAAAAGATTTGTGATTTCCTTTAGCTGTTCTGCAAATAAATTTTGTTATCTAGTCATAGTGCTGTTAAGCTTTTTAAAGAGACGTTTAGGTATTTATTGACGAAGCGTCAATTAATTTATTTTGTGTATATAAGTTTAATATACAGTTCTTTTCTTTTTTTTACGTCTAATACTTATGTTTGCAGAATAATCTTAAGATAGTTTACTAAATCTTTTTGGATATCACTAGCTCAATGTATTTCAAAACAATTGTTCTGATTAGTCGCATTATTCGGGAGTTCAAAAATTAGATTGGTACAATTTTCAAGCATACCTATTACCCGTTTATTGTATCGTACTAGATAATTTGTTGATTGTTTTACTGTTAATATTTATACAAAGAATTATTAAAGTAATATTAAACCGTTTCCGTAAAACTGCGTTTGCATTCCTCCTAAAATTTGTACCGTTGCCGCCCAAAATTCAAACGGCACTCGAGTTAGGCAACCACCAACGCGCATAAAAACGCGCCCAGCTGATTGTGACGTTCCGGGGCACTGATCAGTGCGAGTGCCAGTTTAGATACCTGAAGTGTGGTTGTAGTGGTAGTCAGACGATGGCAAGCAAACTGATAAAAAGATTTTTAAACAGATCAAACGTATTTGCTATAAGAAGCATAAGCAAAGTTAATTCGAAGAATGTTCCCAGGAATTATCAGTTAAATTTTATAAGCGTGGTCGGCACTGGCATTGCTGTATACGTCGCTTGCAAATTTCAGTCTACAAGAAAAGTTTATGCAGCTCAACAAAAAAATGTAAGTGTGTTCGTAGTTTCTTTCAGACCTAACTAATTTTACAAGTTCATTCCAAAATTACATTCTAATGCGGCGATCCAATCTTAGACGGCCTATTTACCGAGCCGAAGATGTATTTTTAGCTAACCATCCGCCAAATTTCAAACTTAGGCGCGTACAAGGAGCGCATTTTTTGAATTATGTTGCCGTTCAACGTCATTAAACATTGTTATTATATTAGCGTTACAGAAAACGCTTGTAAATAATCTGGAGTTTTTCTAGGGTCAATATTGACTGAATCTGGCTGATTAAACTTTCCCAAATTTATTTTTAATGATACCATAAGTATTTTCGGTAAATAATCGAGCTGTCTGACAAGTTGAAATTTTAAAAATATTTGTTGATTGGGGAGATTTTAATTTTCCCCAAATCGCAATTTATTTTTCATAATTCTACATTTTCTAGAATGAGGAAACGAAAATTGTAAAATTAACGTCAAGAGAGAAAAGATTTATTAGATTCGCTTCAGTTGAATACGACGGACAGCTTTATATGACTCCGCAAGACTTTCTGGAGTCTGTGGTCGAGGCGGAACCAAGGCGTGAGTTTTTGTTAAATTTGTTTCAGGTTTGTTTATTTAATATTTTATTTCAGCGCGATTTAAAAGAAAGGCCCTGTCCCTCAAGGATTTAGAAAAAATTAAGGAAACAACTCCAGCCTTAAGTCAGGGTAGCGCTAGAATGTTCAGAACGCTTAGGGATAAAGGTGCGTTGTGAAGAAAATAATTCCGCGGTACCTAATTTGACTTTATTTCAGGAATAATATCCTATACAGAATATTTATTCCTACTTTCAGTTTTGACGAGTAAGTTGGACGAATTATTGCCCCTGAGCTATAGCTTTATCAATTTTTTAGAACCAGAGTCTGGTTTTCGTATCGCCTTCAACATGTTCGATACGGATGGAAATCAAAGAGTGGACAAATCCGAATTTCTTGTGGTGAGATTTCTTTTTTACATTTAAATTTTTGGGTAAGTCGTTACGTTCATTTATTTATTTAAAATTTGTCACTATAGATTGAAAGGTTACTGGCTGGAAAAAAATTTGAAGACACTGAACCTGTAAGTTATGGAAGTGCTTCTGAAAATGTTATTCGTTTAACAATTATTTTAGCAAACTAAACTAAGCTTTAAGCTGTAACAGATAAATTGTCGTCTTGTTTACCAATAACAGTGTTTTTGTGTAATAAGTGTCATATTTTCAATATGAAAGTGTTACGAAGTTTCTTCAATATATTTTCTTCATAGATGGAAAAAATCTTTAGTCATGCCTGGAAAGGCAAACGTGGTATTACCACCGAGGCCGAGCCATTACAAACCACTCCCGTCCAAGAGCAGTATGTTAACGATGAACAAGGCCTACAAAGGAAACACATCGTTGACACAACTTTGTTGATCCACTTTTTCGGTCCCAAGGGTAACAACGATTTAAATTTCGAGAGTTTTAGGAAGTTTATGCTTTACCTACAGACCGAGGTTCTCGAATTAGAATTCAGCGAATTTTCGAAAGGACTACCAACGATATCGGAAGTCGATTTCGCGAAAATTTTATTAAGATACACTTATTTAGACACCGACGAGTATGACATGTATCTGGATAGGTTGTTGGATCGCATTAAGGATTCTAAAGGAATCACCTTCGAAGAGTTTCACGTGTTTTGTCAATTTTTAAATAATCTAGAAGACTTTACAATCGCAATGCGGATGTATACCTTGGCGGATCATCCTATATCGAAAGGTAATCTTGGTTAATTATTTTTTGCCAAACTCACGCAACTGTTTCGTTTTAGATGAATTTCACAGGGCCGTTAAGATATGCACAGGCACGAATTTAAGCATTCATTTGGTGGACACAGTATTCGCAATATTCGACGAAGATGGTGATGGACTTCTGAGTTACCGCGAATTTATCGCGATTATGAAAGATCGGCTTCATCGAGGCTTTAAGGTATTTTACAAATCAACGGTTCATAATGTATGTAATGACATTTCGCTTACTTTGAATATTTTTTTAGCAATACGCTAAAAACGAAGGGTGGCAAGCGTTTAAAAATTGCGTTAAGCAAGAGATGAAATCGACCTGATCTTATTAGCTACGAGATCTGCTCCTTCCAAGACTGCCTAGCATTTCGCGGGAATTTTTTTGATTTTTTATTTTTAGACGTATTATTTGAACTCAGGAATGTTATTTTCTTGAATAATAACTGAAACTAATGCTAGTCAGTTAGTAATTATTAGCAAATTAAGATGTTGTGAATCGCACGTGCCATATAGAATTTTAATTAAGTTGTCATCTTGTTACATTTGTTGTTGATTTATGGGATGTTTGTTGTTTTTTTAGTTAGATAATTTATTTTCTGTTCACTTGGCAGCCCCGCTGTGCAAATAAAAGCTCTAGTTTAATGTTCAATGTTTATTCATTCCAACAAATAATTTTTTTATAGTAAAAAATATCCTCTTCCAGACTATTAAGTACTTTTTTAAATAATTTACTCTAATACAAAATACTTTTTATTTGCATATACATTTCTGTCGTAAGTATCGGGAGGTTTCTATACAAACCAAATAAATTATATACTTTTGTAAACGTTATTTCCAAATTAAAATCACTTTTCAGCAGCAGGCGTTTGGATGCAGGGGCATTGTGAAGCCTTCTTTCAGTTCCACGCATTTCTGTTTTACTAAATATATAGTGAGAATTTCAGCGACTTGATGCGGCTGATCTTCGTGTACCGCGTGTCCCGTTTTTGTCAGCACTTGCAGTTGAAATTTCCCTAAAAGGTTATTAATTATATTCGTTTCGCGTTAATTTTTCGGTACAAGAAATTCACCTTGCATTTGACCCACTGTAAGTTTTGTGTCGAGTCCAAAAATATTCGCCAAAATTAACACTTTCGGTACTTTGGTTCCCAGAAATCGTTCGGACAACCCTTGGAACCAATGTTGCCAGAATGGTTCAGTCTTGCTTAAGTCTATTCTCCAAGTGTACTTCGGTCCATCGGCTATAAAAACTCGGCCCATTAGATAAATGTTGAAATTAAATAAATTAACGTCACCTTCTGCAACCGAATTGGGAAGTTTAAAATCCTTTCTCAGAATGGGAGGTTTAGCAATTATTTTGTATTCAATTTCTGCATGATCTTCTTCATCTTCTATTATAGTGAATTCAGATGCCTTTACTTCATGTGAATAACCCGGGATTAAATTGACAGCTTCCTGTTTGTTGAACGAGTCCCACTCATCACATGCCAGTTTGCCAGTTTTCATACTAAAAGGCCACTACTTAATTTGTGAAAAATAATAATACACGTACTTGCTTTATTATTTGTCCCGGCATGGACACTTTAGCTGCTTCAATATTGTGACACTGGCCGCCTTTGTAACTAAAAACAAATATTTATAGTCTCTGTAATACCACTGTTAAGGGTAATACTCACCACCACTGAATTGCGTGTGGGATACTTCTGAAATAGGAGGGTCGGCCTCTTAAAATACTTTGCATTGAGGATAAAGCGTCTAGTGCAGTGCCCTCAACAACATCAATAACACAAAGTCCAACTAAATGTTCTATTTGATAGGATGCATTAACTGCAATAGCACCTCCCATACTGTGCCCGACCAGAACTAAAGTTGAGTTTTCCCTTTCGCATAATTTATTTGCTACCTCAACCACGTCCCTGAAATTATTCTACTAGTTTTTATCACCAAAACAAGACAACTTACTTCGTGAGAGTCTCTAAAGACAAGTCGCTGTCGTTGTCAGTTTGGGTATTTCCATGTCCTCTAAAATCCAGAGCCTTTATCTGGCATTCAATGTTTTGAAATATTTCCTTCTACAATGGTTATTTTTAGACGTAAAACTATTCAAATCTTTGTACTTACCGCAAAAAGGGCCCATGTTAGTCCGTTATAACCACCACCATGGAGACAGAATATTATGGGGCCCTGATTTCCTTTGCTATAAATATGGTGTTTGCATGTTGATGTTTCAATGTATTCTTCACTATCGAAATAATCGGTCCATTTGATTGGAGCGAAATTCGATTTCGCTGCGTTCATGTTCGCTCCCAGTCTAAAAAACTCGTTTGGAAACTAAATTTAGAGCTAATAATTTACCCGGCCTCCTTACGATCTTTTGTAATGCGAATCTAAAATTGATTTTCTCATGGTAGACATGTTCCGTCGCTGAGTGATTCCACGATAAATTTGGAAAATTGAAAAAGTTTAAACGACTAAAAATTTTAAATACCGAAAATTTTGATTTTAATGTCTAAACTAAAAAATCTGACATATTTGTCAACAATCGCTTAGCAACATTATATCTGGGGTATGCTGTGTTTGACATTTTTATACTGTGAATTGATGATATTCACAGACCACAAACTCTTATATTAAGTATATTATTTGCTTGTTGGATTGAGATTATTTTTTATTTTTACTTTTGTTAAATGAATTCCCCAGCGGAATCAAATGTTGCAGTAATTCCTCAATAAATACCTATACTTGCACCATTTAATCTGTCTTAATCCTTCTAGTATAGAGAAAAAAATTATACCAAAATCCGTTTGCCTTTAGTAGAAAACCGGTTCTACGAGGGTACTCTCGAGTACCAGGTCGACTATTAGGGGCAGGTGGTGCCGAAATAAGATAAACATTAATTGCCTAAAAGTCGCTATGGAACGTTGGTCAGGTAAAGTGGCTGTAGTTACAGGTGCAAGTGCGGGAATTGGTGCTGCTATTGCAGAAGTTCTTGTTTCCCAGCACCTCCAGGTAGGATAATATTTTAGTAATTTGAGGTCATTTATGAATATTCATATAGGTAGTGGGTGTCGCTAGGCGATTAGAAAAGCTCGAAGAGCTCGCAGCTAAATGGCCCGGAAAGAATGGACAATTTATTCCACTCAAAGGTGATATTTCCGATAAAGATGACGTTTTAAGGATATTTAAATGGATCGGTGATAACGTAGGTCCAGTATCGATTTTAATTAATAACGCTGGAGTAGGGAAAAGAACTTCCATCGTAAATGGTACAAAATTTTCTACGAGGTATCCACCAAACCGTCAACAAATCTGACTTTTAAGGTAACATAGACGACTGGAAAACGGTGATGGATACAAACTTCTTCGGGTTAGCGATCGCAAGTCGAGAAGCAATTAAAAGTATGCAAGACCACCACATTGACGGTCACATTGTTAACATTAACAGTACACTGGGTAAGTTTTATTTTTCGTTGAGGGAATAGAATTTGGTCAAATTTATTTTATAGGTCACGTGGTTATCAATGCGCCCAATCAGAATTTGTATCCGGCATCGAAACATGCGGTCACGGCTTTTACAGAAACTCTCCGGAAAGATTTGGTAGCGATGAAGAGTAAAATCAAAGTTTCAGTAAATTTTGTATTTAAATTATTATATGCGCGTCGCTAATTTTTATTATATTTAATAGAGCGTCAGTCCCGGATTCGTGGATACCGACATCTGGACCGCGAACCACCTACTCGAAGATGAGCATATAAAGGAAGTATTTAAAACAGCCCCGAAGTTATCGTCAGAAGATGTCGCTAATGCCGTTTTGGCAGTTTTAGCCACTCCGCCACACGTTCAGGTATATGAAAGCAATCCAAAAGAAGGTTTTAATTAACTTTATTATTGCCAATTATTGGCATTCGCGACGCAAGAATATTTAACGATGTTTTTGTCGGAGTGCTTGTGACGCATATTTCGCACTGGTCTTTAAACTCTGTTGGCATATTCCCGTGCGGTTTGGAAACAAATCGGTTTTGATGTCATTGCCAGCTAATTTTAGGTTTCCCTTTTTTCGTACTTAATTTTTTCCATAGCATTTTGTTCTAATAATTTGCTTTTCAGATCGTCGAGCTGATCGTGAAACCTGTAGGGGAATTATTTTGATGTCATCGGCACTAACACAAAATGCAAAAAGGAAGGATTATTTTTCGATATATTCGATGATATGCCGCCCTGTTTGGTAAGGGCAAATGAAGTTAATCTGTGTAGCAAAATTATGAAATTGTTTTCTAATTTTACTTTCTCTATATCTCCATTATTTTAAAAGTAGATTTGTAAATTTGGGTTTAATTTTCGAGTTTGTATAATTTAGATTAATTCAATAAAAAATTCATATAATAAATAATTATTTGTTTAATTCATTTTCTTACCTTTATGTAAACGCAAAATAAATATGTACTGAAATTTTTACTATACTTTTTTACTTGTTATACTTAACGCCTAATAGAAAAATTCAGGTACGGGCATTCTAAGAATAAATTTCCGTGGCCTTATAATATTACGTCGGCTCGAGTTATTTCACGAATTCGTCAACAAATTTTGAAATTCAAATGGGGTGCCTTTGGGGTCAAAGGCCGGGACATTTTGATTATGTACGTATTTCAATTACATATTTCCAACCGGTCTAGACGTTCGCTTTCAAACATACACTGGGATTTTTAAGTACGTGCAATTTTCTTTACCGAACAGCATTATACGAAAATGTAACTACCTTAAAAGCATGCTTGTTAATAAATTTTGTCTAGCATCGCTCAACCTTTAGCATAGACCATAGTCCGATTTACAAGGTAAGAATCATTCAGCAGATGCGTAGCTCCTAGAATATATATTTTTTATATCCAGGCGTTCGTCGGGTCGTCTGCGTTTATATTTTATCTTACTTTTTGCGCTACATCAAAAATTGGGGAACTTTGCGCTAGCGCGTTTTCCTTTGTTATGTTTTTTTGCGTCTCTTGTAGTGCGTGACTCACAAGGCCGAAATTATAAATGGTGGCGGGTTCTAAATATAGATGAAATTTTATTAAAGTCCGATTTATAATGCAAATTCGCTTTCCGAAAACACTGCGCAAGTAAGAAACGTAAAAATATAAGCTAATTGTGCCGTTGGGAAACAAAAATACACTTGTATTTATTAACCCCTCCACAGTCGCGGCGTCTAAAAAGTTTTCATTCTTAATGCGCACTTCATCATTCTGTGTTAAATGACTCGCAGGGTTTTACAACTTGAAATACAACGATAAACTGTCAGTGGCGCGATCACGATCTGATTAGTGTTTCGATTTAATTAATAACAAGTGCATAAATTTTTTTTTACATTCAGTGGAGTTTGAAGGAACGCTTAAGGACTATAAGGACTTAACCTATAAAAGCCGGTGTTCGAACTGTCATCCTATTTAATCAGCTGATAGATTTTTTGTTTACAATGCGGATACACAGGCTGTAAATCTACCATGAGGATTTTTGTTTTGGTTTAAAAAACATGCCTTTTAGTTTATTGAAAGGCGCGCACCAATTGCGGCTAATAAATAATTTGAATTTGTAGGTTAAGTGCGTTCGTATCGCCAAACAATAATGTTGTCGTTAAAGAAAGTGTACAGTGACGAGTTGCTTCAAATCGCGTTGTTAATTACTTTATTGCGGGTGAATCAGGACCCATTATACGAAAACGACATTTACAGTAGTGTGAACGATTTGGATTTCCATAACGGTACCAGTTGGAGGAGTGTGTCGCCCGCAGTTTTACGGACCCATTACGTCCACCCCAAAAGTCTAGACTCGGTATTGCTCAACTATGAACGAGAACTGTTCGCCGATTTAAATTCGCTGGGAAGATTTAATAATGGCAACTTCAGACATCCGAATGTAACTGCTTATTTATTAAATATCGAACGGATCGGGGCCCCGGGAAATGATCAGGATTCCTTGTCAGCTTCGATTCAGAACCAGTCTCAGCTGTCGGCGTCGACTCAAAATCAAACCCAGCAAACTTCTGAAACAGATTCCCATTCCAATCAAGTAGACGATGAACTTGGGTTAACTCAGGAGGTAAGAGCATTGTTTGCTTTAATGAAATTTTGTTCTTGTAGTATATACTAAAATTTTACCAGATATTGCACCACATTGTGTAGCTTGTTAAAGCGACATTAACAACAAATACGGATATTTTTTTGTTGCCAATTAATTTTCCGATAGTAGGTATCAGCAAATGAATCATCGTTTTTATTTGCTCATTACCTATCAGCTATTAAATTGTTGCTTGTAATATCTCGATAGTATACGCCACTTTAACAACAATTTTTTAGACAGGCGATTTAAACCGCAAATCGAAAGAAACATATTGGAAAAAAAAAGCAATAAACAAATGCCAGTTATATCGGACTAGAAATGGTGAAAAAATGGAGCTTTTATTTCAAACGACCTAATCCAACCCGGCTACCGTGTAAATAATGGGTTATAAATCAAACTGACACCCAACGGATGCCGCCACGGCATGTGCCATTGGTCCGCAATTTTTTGCACTCACGTCCCATATAAAGAAAACCCATAAAAGTATTTTTTTCCTTAATAAATGTCAGCGTATTTTTACGGAACTTTAAAAAATTAATTTATCGATTATTTATTATGAGGGGATGTCAGTCCTAAAGTAATTAGATTAATAAATTTGTCAAAGATGAATTATTAGAAAGCATTTGGCATGGAAGAAGTTTTCTGAAGTTGTTTAGGCTATTGTTCACCTATTTATTTATTTAATATACTAGATGCTGGACAAAATATCATATTTAATTTGTTATAAATATGTTTATGCAACTGATCTACCATTTATTTACTTAAAAAATACCCAGCGGCAATCACCATCCCAAAGTTTATACACTTGATTTTACGCAATTTCAGGCATGAAAAATAATTTTTTGGCCATATTAAAAAATATTAAATAAAAATTATATATAAAAAATATATTTAAAACCTTTTTAAAATAAATATAAATTTTATAAGTTGCATAAAATTTCAAAAAGGAAAATAAATGTAATATTTTTGATTTATATGTTCAAAATGTATTTTCTTAATTTTTTGCCTTTTCTTCAACTTTAATTAAATAATTCATAGAAAGTAATTCTTAATTTTCTGTCGAGACATGGTAGTCACATGCTGGATTTTTGTTTTAGATTAATTTGTTTGTTATTTAAAGATAATTTAATTAATAAAAAGTGCTCAAAACTCCAAATTTTAAAAACTTTCACGATTTCACAGAGCTGGTACATCAGATTTCACGCATGACATACCAAGTAAAAAAATGCCTTTGCCATTAAAATACAAGTATAAATTGATTCTTTTTAGGTTCTAGGTCCCCATAACATATTCGCTTTTGACCTTTAAGGCCCCCGGATTGTCCGAATATTTATTTTAATTGTATGCACCGATATTGACCGACCTTGGTTTTTTCGTTTAAAATTTTCTTGGCAATCCTCCCGGATAAATAATCGAAAAAAGTCTTTGTGGCTTGGATCAATGTTTTCCGAACTTCATTTTTTATAAGATTTTCCTTTTTTTTTTCTTAGCGGTGTTCCGAAAATGGTGAGGTTGGTGTGTTAAGCGTGATTCATTGATCTCGACCATCTGGTTACCTACTTCTTGTGCGGTTCTTTGAACCCAAGCCAAATTCAGCATTTATGTCCTGCTGTATATTGGTTTCTATTTTCAGCATTGACGCTCCCGTACCCTCAAAAATGCAATTGCAATTCGCGAATGCGTAGAAGCGAACAATTTATGGGCTTGAATTTTGTTTACTAGAAAGCTTTCATTGTATTAAAAATGAAGCGACGACGGCATTTGCACTCATATTTTTCGAATTGCAATTCGTGGAATGAAAAATTTAAAACAAAAAAAAAACAAACGCACGTTCACGCCATGGCGGTTCATCAAACTAAAGTTTTTTCTCGACCTTAAAGCCCACTCTCGGCTATGTTGCCAACTTGCGAGATCCGGCGTTCATCTTCTGGGTGTACCTACCATTGCAGAATATAAGGTTTTTTTTTTTCGCTTCGTCTAGGTTTGAGAATCGAAATTTATTTTTTTTATCGCAGCACATTCTGTTATCTTTCATTATACGTCGTCGCGTTTGAAGCTTATCGGATAAAAGTAAACAAACCTTCGGCTTTTTGAGGTTACAGCAAAAGATAAAATTGGCACAATCGAAACCGGAACCCGTAGTTTTGGTAGATGAAAATTATTTTGACGAGCATGGTAACCATTGAAATCGATTTTTTTTAATCACCTTCGTGTTTCCTGTCGGGGAGAATTCACGTGCGTTTAATATTTCCGCGACGATAATTAAGGCAATTACATTTTTTACGTTTCCCGGGGAATTTTTATTTCGGCCCGTATTTGATCGCGAAAATGCTTTTGCATCGGCAACATTTTAACGTTCAAAAGTCCAAAATTCAAGAATACGACGCGCAATTATTTTACTAATCTTCTGCCAACCTGTCGGAAAATCATTCGCTTCGAACCGGTGTTTTTATTTCTAGAAACTGACATTTCGCAGAAATCCGGGAAGTGTTTGAACTTGAACCGTTGAGACGTTTTTTTTTTATTTTTATGCCTTCTAAATTTGTATCGTTGGCACAGGTCAGGGAACCAAATGTAAACCTATTCAACTGAAATCGCCGGGGCAGATGCCTAGCTGGAAGTTTCCGACGCCGCTAATAGATGGCGCAGTAATCGCTTTTGAAACGTTCAAAATAATTCGGGAAACGTACATTCTCAAGGGTAAATGAAAAATTATTTAAGCCGTTTTGTCGCCGTTAATTTCGAAGGTCATATTTGTGTGGCGCTCCACATTTTGGGGGTCATAGGTGTTTATGCGCATTGCGAGTTGTAATTAAAGGAATACTTTCATATATATAACTGGTTTTGTATTTTGCCATAATTAGTTATGTATTTTCACATGTCAGTTCGTGTAGCGTTCGTTGTAAACTTTTGTTTTGATTTGAAATTAAAGTAAGTTCTGTGGTATTCGCGGGTTTCGATCAACGGATGGTTTTTCTTTTCGTCCCACGTGTCTTCTCGTTTTCCTTGAACTCTTTTGGCGAAATTGTCCACATTTTTGAATTAATGTCGGACCATTAACGCGCATTTTCGTGTCTGGGGGCGTATAAACTCGCTGGCATTGGTTTTATATATATTTTTTGAACGTCGAATGCTTAATTAATATTAATTTTGCTTATTTCGATACGAAACGGGGCGACCGTTGTTGTTCGATGTGAATTTAAAAGTTTTATCACCTCCGCCGTTGATTGTCGATACGAGTCGAAGTGGGTTTTTGACATAGCGACATCCGCGATAATTTTGCGAACGGTTATGTTCAAAAGCCGAGTCAAGTCGATCCGTTTGATTTCACCAAAATCTGAAAATTGTAAAAGTAAACGCGATTTGTACAACCGCGGCACCGCTCGGCTACAGTAATTGTTGGTAACCACGTGTTTTCTAAATAATTAACATGTTATAAAGTCAAGGATTTATGTGTTGTCCTAAGAGCAGTAAATCGTAGGCAGCGTAACCATATACATCAAGCGTATATGTTAAAATAAGTACCGATTTTTGTTAACGTTTGTCGAAGTTTGAGTGCGACGAAAATTTGTGATTCGCCGCCGTTTTGTTATGAGCGGATTAAGAATAACGTCACAGAAATGGTAAGTGGCAATTTCAAGCTTTATGTGTTTATTGCGTCACGCTGTCAATTCGGACTTTTACTCGTTTTTTTGTATCGATGTAAATCTGGTTTTTTTTTTTCTTTCATTCTCCTTGGTTACATAATACACGTTGTAGATTTCTAGGAAGGCTTTCCGTGTATATCGGGCCTCTAAACACACGAATTATAGTAAGTAGACTTAATTCTATCAGTACGACCCCGTTGTCGTTAGTACGATTCATATTGCGTTCATAACCAGTAATTTTTATCAACAGTGTAATTGAATTAATAACACAGACAGCGTTTATGCGATACATGTTGTTAATACATGACACTATGGGGCAATCGAGAAATAAAATCTTTTATTCGCGCGTTCTGGGACTCTTATCTTGTCCGTTCCCGATATTGACCTTAAATTTCGAGCTTATTGATATAAAATTCACGCGGTAAATTATGAAGAAACTAATTTGAGCTTTAATAATAGGAGAAATATAGTTTGATTCGCTTAGTTATCCGCGTTCGCTTGGATATTGAAACGTGTTTACGCGCGTTTTAACCAATTTCTGCGTAGTCCTGGAATGTATACGACGCGTTTTGAGTGTGTTGACTGATAAGATAAATTATAACGACCATGTATTCACATACTTATTTTTACTAGTTTTTTATAATATATTGTAAACTAATGATTTGGGTTTGAGTTTTGCATTTAATTTTTTTTTTTAGTAAACTATTTCTGTATAAAGTGAACGTGTATGTATATGACAACGAAAAAAAAACACACTGTTAAAAACTTGTCCTAGATGTTAGACGTTTAAATAATTTAGCTCTGTGTGGGTGGGACTTTGTTTTAAAAGTTGAATACAAAAACTATTAGGCTTAAATGGAACATCTAATTTCAATTAAATTAAAATTAAAAATTAAATACTGCCGTCCATAAGTGTGCGTTGCATGTAGGAAAATTTTCATTGGTAAAGGATAGAGGATTTTTTATGTGCGATCGCTCCTACTTTGTCGGACAACCTCAATAAATCTAAAAAAGAGTATATTTTAGACATCAGTCACTTGTCGTGGTTGCAAATTCGAAAAATTCGACCTTGAAATGTTTATAATGAGATTTTGAAGCTATATACGAAATTTGGAACGAAAATAAAATATAGCACATAAAAAAAATCCCATCCTCTAAAAAGAATAAAATTTCCTGTATTCAGCGAACATTATAGGGACACTGTGTATAATGCCGCTTCTAATATTGACTATTACAGAGTACCGATTTTTTGGGAATATCTATTTATTTAAAAGTGTTTTGGAATTTGTTGCAATTTTAAAAATATTTAAACGAAATTATAACACATTTCTGAGGCTTATGGAATGATTATTTTTAGGACAAATCCCATTAGTTGCCCAATTAGTTGTCCCTTAAAAACAATCAACATTAAAATTATCCCAATCGTCTATTGGAGTTGGTAGTAATAATTAAAATTCTAACGGCACTCATTTTTTAATTTACTTTAAAGGCGCAGTGTTATATTAAAGGGTTGCATTTTAGAGTTAAGAAAATTTCGATAAATAAAACCTAAGTGAAACGATCCATTATACGATCTGGAAACCTATAGGAGATACGAAAAAAAGTTTCGTACAAAAGCTTCATGGACTCTTGTAAAGATTTAAAATATTAGAATTCTGTTGATACAGGGTGTCCCAAAAGTGCCCCCCCCCCGTCCGACATCATCTTTCTTATTTTAAATGAAACACCCTGTATATTTCGACATTTTTAGAATCCTTGGTTAAAATAAAGGCAGCAATTGAAGTTATCAATTCTAGGGCAAAAAATAACTTAAATTTGTAATCTATCTTACTTACTTTTTGATATATTCTAGGTTTAACATAATACCCGTATCAATTCTTGTCGAATTTAAAGCGGCCCACATTAGGTCACTTGTTGCCAATATTAGGAATTTTTTAAATAACAAAAACATGATACTACTTCTTTTAAAGAAATAATACTCCAGATAGATATACAAATAAAGCCTATTGCTAACAATACAGGGTGTCCATTAATAAGTAAAAATACTACGCACTTTAACAGATTTATTAAAACTTCAAAAATAAGTAATTAAAGTTTATAGGTTAACTAAAAAACTATAACTTATTTAAAATACAAATAAAATATATATTAACAAAAAGCTTGACAACTATGAACTTTTTAAATAGATATATGAAAAACAACAAAAACAAACAGAAATGTCAAAGTTTATGCCTTAATGCGTAAATAAAACATTGTGATGCCATAGCCAACTACATTTTTAAATATTTGGATATTTCTTTGTTGTTTTGATGCCAGATGAAACGAGCATTTTAATTTTTAACTAAACCTATGGCCCGAATTCACGAACCTTTTTTAGTTAACTTTTTTCTTATAGATTTATTTATTCAAACTTGTTACCTTGGTTAGTTATATAATATATAATATGAATTCTGAAGTTTTATTAAATCTATATTGTCAGCAATAATTTTTATTTTTATATCTGGTGTATCATATCTTTAAAAGAAGTAGTGTCATGTCTTTGCTATTTAAAAATTTGCCAACCAGTGTCCTAATGTTGGTCTTATCTTAAACCTCGAATATCTGAAAAAGTAAGTAAAATTTAAATATAAGATAAATTACAAACGCACCTTATTTTTTGTCCTAGAATTGATATCTGGATACAAATATTTGAAAATCTTGACATCTTGTTAATTGAATTCGCCAAAACGGCAACACCTATTTGGGACACTCTGTATAAGCTGAGGAGCATCTGTCAAACTGATTGAGTAGTACATCATCTCCTTATTTAGTGTTAAATTTTCGTTGCAATACCTGGATCAGTAGCGTCACAACACAATTTTATATGGTGCAATCAACATTTGAAAAAAAAAACACATAACCTCAATTTCTGCCTAGACTATGCAATATTCGAATAGGAATTTTTTAAGAAAGTGACCATTATTTTAACCAAGGATTCAAAAAAATGTCCAAACATACAGTGTGGGGGGCACACACTTTTGAGACACCCTGTATCAACAAAATTATAATGTTTTAAATCTTCAGGAGAGTCCAAGAAACTTTTATAAGAAACTTTTTTTCTCAGTGTATGTTGAAAAAAAATTGTATTTATCCTATTTATGTGAATTTAAAGATTATTTTCACACTGAAGATAAACGCCAATAGATCCGAAACGCTGCGCCACATGCCTATAGTGTTATTTAAATTTGATCTTGTAATTTAAAAAGCTTTTCAAATAGTTGATAAAATATAAGGTGTCCTATTAAGATCAGGAAAATCATTGCCGGCTATCGACACACCTGTTTATTTGAAAATGTAATAAGCGCCTATAAAAACATTTGTAAGCAAGTTTTGGAGGTAATCAAATAATAATAATACTATTAATAAAACGTTTGTGAAGTACTATTTAAATATTTTTTTATTTTTGGTGAATGCGTCAGGCAGTGGAAAATCTAATTTAATGCTCCTCGTATTATGGGTTGCCTAACCACTTCAGTCTATTTTAATCCTATATTTGCTGTTAAAGTAAGTATTCATAATTATTGTTAATAGAATATGAATTTCGTGGTAATAACGTTGCGCAATTGTTACCTATCTTATTTGTTTACGGTTCTACTAACTGCGTGCATTGAATGCATGTAAAGTTAATCTTTTATTGATCTTGCATTCTCTTATACCGACTTATTCCCTGATTAACATTATCGGATGTTCAATCCCAATAAAAGAAATGTTTTTCATCTGCCCATCAGTCAAAATAAAACGCAGCACTATATACTTATACCTACACGTTTGATCTGATAGATAATTCTAGATAAAATTTACAAGCTATTGTGGCTGATATCATTGACATATCATGTATTTTTTATAATAGCCGGTCTGACAGTAATATTAATAGTATAGAATAGCATGCTCGTGTTCCGTAAAGGTGGTCCATGTCTATAACAAAAAGACCGCCGATGTCCGAAGTGTCTTAACATCATTTGTCATTATAAAGTTTTGACCACCCCATAACTTGAAAAAGTCATTTGTCAAATATCAATTGTTTACCTTATCTAACCGCAGTTTGACCAGCTCTTTACAACCCTTTAGTATCTACTACCTTCTGTCGGTGGACACGTTTATTTTTACCTGGAACTTGAAAGAGTAGCGAACTAAAATATATTTTTTTTGCAGGAGGTGTTTACCCTTAACTTCCCTATAAGTAAATCTCACTTTGTATATGAATCGAATCGACTTAATATTGATTACTTATTTGTATTAGTTTGTAACTAACGAACCAAAGAAAAATTTGTACTATATGCCTTTTAAAATAAAAACGTGGCTCTGCTAGCTGGCACATAGGACCATATTCAAAGAAAAAACAAAGGTATAATCAGAAAGTCGTGCATTTGTACTTATTTGTTCATTTAAAAGGTAATTAAATTAATTAGATTACCTACAGGAAATTAACTCACTCATTCCCAATTTTTGTAGAGGACACCGGAAAAAAGATCGTGCACCAATCTTCTACGGCGACTGCCGATGAAAATAATAAATAAAATTAAAAATAAAATTGGTGCCAAAAATATTTAATTTTCGATTTTCTGTGTAGAAATGATGATTTGAATCATCAAAAAAATACTTATACGTATAGCAACGACTGTATGTATTATATCTAAAAATCATTGTTTGACTGTGGTGCTGTGAAACCATATTTTTGTAATTTTGATAAGATAAGATAACCATTGTTTTTCTAAATTATGAAACTGAATTTCCATTGGAAAATAAAAGAATATACGTAGTATATTGTTTCTTAATAATAATCATTATATTTTATATAAAGTTGTATTTTAATTTAAAAATCCCCAGCTGTTTTTCAAGGGCACAACATTTTTTTTTAGTAAAATAAAATATAATTACGCATATACTATATTACATTCCTTGTAATATTCGTTAAATTTCTATGCATATACTTACGTCCTGAACTCAACGTGTATTATAATTAATGATATGCTAATATCATGTAGCGGTTCGCTATTGGCGGAAAATCCAGGTTTTCGATTTGTCAGGCCAAGATTAAAAATAAGAACAAACCTTCTCAGGCTAGTAATTAATTGAAATTATTCTCTGGCCAAAGGAGAAAAGGAATTAGACAAGGAAAACCGGTATATAACTGCTTTGCTGCCCAGAAACCATATTTACCAGGATCGGACCTTGGAAATTTGTGAAATATTCGTCTAAGAATTTTTTTTTTGAATTTTTATTATCATAGTAGTTTCAGTCCGGAAAAATAATAAGGGGCCGTAGAGTGTTTTCTAGCATGTTATCGGTTTCCCAGATTCATTCTTCTATTTCAATTTCCTGTCTTTCCGTCTATCAAGAGGGTTTTAACGCCACTCATTTTAAAACTGGTGTTATGCCTTGTCACAGACCCTTTTACTTTCGCTCATACCAATTCTATTGGGTTCAATTCATTTTTAGATTTTTCGTCTTGTGTGACAGACTGTGACAGACCCACGAGAAATAAGTTGTAGTATTTGTTGGAAGAAGTCATCAGCATTCATGTCTTCATGATAGCCCGCAGTCCGTTTTGATTGAAATGCTAGTGAGACATCACCGATTAATCTATTTTTGCTGCCAATGTCATTAATTATTAATCATTTACGAGGGTCGCTTGAAAAGTTTTGGACCTCAGCTTGAAGATGGCGGTCACTGAAAGTTAGTGATCGTGCTGTGCACCTCTTGGTAGTTACTTACCAAAGTTTCAGCCGTGGTTTTAGTTGAGAGGCGTTTGAGTGAGTCAATGGAAAAAATTGAGTATATGTAAATTAAAGTCGAGTTGGACTGTGTATGGGGACAGCGAAATTTTGGGCAGCTGAATTTAAAAGTGGCCGTAAGAGCTTGGGAGATGATGAATGTTCGGGTCGCCCTAATGAGCTTAAACGACCGTCGAATTAAAGTGAGTGAGATAGCAACAGTTATGAAAATGTCCTAAGAATGTGTTTATCACATTTTAAATCACCGAGAAAGTGGTGGCTACTGTTTTTTTGGGATAGACATGGAGTTAATTAATCGATTACCTTCAAAAAGGATCATCATAATTTGACAAGCGGAAAAACAGTCACATTTTGAAAAAAAAATCTGTTTCATATCTCGTCTCATACCTCAACTGTTGCCATGGCGCAAATCATCCGCCTTACTCTCCAAATCTAGCCTCAAGCGACTTCTTTTTGTTCCCTCATCTGAAAACTGCGATCGAAGGAGAAAGATTTTCGTGTGAACAATTATTTTATTTATTTTAGAAAAACGTTGGGTAATATTTAGAGTGACGGGAGCATCGCTGGAGAAGTGTATAGAGTTACAAGGAGGCTATGTAGACAAATAAAAAAAAATAAGGAAAAATGTCTTGTATCGTTGTTAGGTGGGAAATTTTTCAAATGACCCTCGTAGTGGTCTTCTCTATCTGCCATTCTTGGGTGCTTTGAAAATCATCATAGGTTCAATTCTACGCTTGTTAAACACGGCTAAGACCAGATCAATAATGATTTATAACTTTCTCGTAGTGAGATGCAAAGCATAGCTCTGATGATTTTTTGCAGTACTTTCTAAACTTTATTACTTGTACTTACTGCCACGTTATTTTTGTTGGCAAAATAATGGTCACTGCAAAGAAAATCAAGTATTTTCACTTTAATTTCTGTTGCAATGTGTGAAAATAACGGAGATATGTAATATTTTCATAAATTTTTATTGTAATCTTCTTTTAAATTCGATTTTTGTTATTTTTAGTTCAACAACCTCTCACATTTTTTCCCGAAAATTTAAAACGATTGTTAACTTATTTGCCTATCTATCGTAGCTAGCAGATTCAAAAAAAATATTTGATTATTACTGACAAATCGTCAATGCGTGTTTTAAAATTGAAAAGAACATGTCAAAAATCAAAATATCGCATGGGATCCATTTATAAAGCGGCGGTGAATGTAACTGGTTCGATCGTCGCGAATTTCAGCGAACCGGTCCTGAATTTGATCCCGGATGAAAGCATGGGACCGGAGCCGGAGGTCACTTGACGCAGACGGCAACACATCAAGCGTGACTGCAGGAAAAGAAACGCCGCCGTAATCAATTTCGACCAATCAGCGGCCGGTGTGGGTTGCGGGGTCCGAACTTGGTCCCAGAAACGAACGGCGCCGAATCATCTATTCTTATATGCGGCCCAACTAATATCGATTCGATTTCCACAATTTTTAACCGTCGAGCTTTTAATCGAAAAGCCACTCGCTCCGGTTGTAAAAGGTTTAGATTTACGCAGGGTCGGGTAGTTTTCAGTTTCTATTTTTGTGTCGAGGAAAAAGGAAAACAAATTATTTGTTTATGATAGCATCTCGATGTACGGGCGTCGAATTCAAAAATCGGACATTTTTTTTTAAGGGATTATGCTTTTATCCATGTCACCACCATTCCATTCAGTACAAAATCTAAATTTATTGCTTTTTGTCTTAACAGCTGTTTGTTTTTTTTTTTCAAAAAATCGATAATAAATAATTAAATAAATAGCTTAACCATTAATAACAACAAATTAAATTTGGCAGCAAAGGGCTAAAAGTCAGACTTCTGGCTCAGCCAGATACTGTTGCAGCCCAAAATTAAGCTTAAAATTAACGATATATAGAAACATACGAAGCTTGCATTGGGAGTAGGACGGAATTAAGGACAAGGAAGTATCTAAATAAATGTTTATTGGGGTAGAAACGAAAATGAAATTTTGCTAGCATGCATTTTACTTACCCAAAAGGCAATTTTTGAACTTATTTTCAGGGTGAATAGTGCGAGAAAAACGTCTATTAAGGATATAATATATTGATTAATAATATCTGCAATTTGGTATGAGAAGGACCTTTTGAAATGCCTTTTTCGCACATTAAGTGATTTTGCAATAGCGTGAAGTTTATATTGATTGAAAATATTCAGCCAGCCCGACCTAACTGGATATGTTGTTTAGCAGTTTTGAATTCGATACTTCTCTATATTATCTGGACAAGGCATGAATACGCTGTTTTAGTGA
Source organism: Cylas formicarius (assembly GCF_029955315.1). Taxonomy (NCBI): domain Eukaryota; kingdom Metazoa; phylum Arthropoda; class Insecta; order Coleoptera; family Brentidae; genus Cylas; species Cylas formicarius. The sequence goes on from NW_026844225.1 coordinate 17,197,952, forward strand.
TTAAACTGTGGCAGAACTAGAGTATCGCATAGAAGCCTTTTAGTACCCTGTGAGAGACAATGACGGCTTCCATAAATTAATTTTAGATTACAATATGAAATCTTTTCATAAATCTAGAGTAAGTCCTAAACTTTTGCAGCTGCTACAACAAGACCAGAGTTTTTTATTGAGAATTTTAGGTTGCTTTTGCTATCAATTTGATCGTCATTTCACTGCAGATTTATTAGGTTAGTTCAGAATCGTTAAACCTATTCAAATCAGAATTAATACTGTTACTTGTTTCATTCAGGCAGTTCTCAAAAAAAGAAAAGAAAAGTATCATTGAGTGTCATCGGCATAAAAATGATAATCATCATAAGTTTCATACTGTTCACATATCATGGCAACATTTCTGGTAAAAAATGCAAAAATTGCCATTCATTGCTGTTCTTTTCTTGTTGGGTATCTTCGTAACTGCTCCCCAAATATTTCTTGGTAATGGCAATGTTGATAAGCTTTTCAGCTCCGTTATAATATATAATAATTTAGGGTGTTCGGGAATTTTTCCTTAATAATTATTTTATAAGGCTGTTCGGAAAGTCATTTCGTTTTTTCCCGTCAGAGGACTTAATTACGTTTTTTCGAAACCAACTTCACACTTAAGCCGCATAACCATTATTTGTCTTGAGAGCTGATATTGCAAGGCTTGTGTGTGAAAAAGTTCTATTAATTCTACGCAGTAGTTTTTGGTTGGTGCCCTTTTAAATATGGAGAGCAATAAGTAGCATTTTCGTCATATTTTACTTTTTTTACTTCAGAAAAGGTAAAAATGCTGTCCAAGCGAGAAAAAAATTGACGGATGTGTATGGAGAAGGCGTGTTAACAGTACGCCAGTGCCAGAACTGGTTTGCAAAATTTCGATCCGGCAATTTTGATGTCGAAGATGCACCACGGTCTGGAAGGCCGGTCGAAGCTGACAAAGATGCGATAAAGGCATTAGTTGATGCAAATCGGCGAATAACCACACGAGAGATCGGTGAGAGATTAAATTTGTCGAATTCGACTGTTTATGGCCATTTGAAAGGCATGGGCTTAACCTCGAAGCTCGATGTGTGGGTGCCCCATGTCCTTTCGAAGCGAAATTTGTGTCGTCGCGTTGACGTGTGTGATTCGCTCCTCAAACGTCAAGAAAATGATCCATTTTTGAAGCGGATTATTACTGGGGACGAAAAATGGGTTGTATACAACAACGTTAAACGCAAGAGGTCATGGAGCGGAAAAGATGAACCGGCTCAAAGCGTGTCAAAAGCCAACATTCACCAAAAAAAGGTGATGCTCTCCGTTTGGTGGGATGTCAAAGGAATCGTTTTTTTTTGAGCTTTTGCCGGACAATACAACGATTAATTCAGAAGTTTATTGTCATCAACTGGACAAATTGAATGATTCACTTAAAGAGAAGAGGCCCGAATTAATCAACAGGAAGGGTGTAGTGTTCCACCAGGATAATGCGAGACCTCACACAAGTTTGGTCACTCGCCAAAAACTTTTACGGCTTGAATGGGACGTACTGCAACATCCACCATATTCTCCAGATCTGGCGCCTTCCGACTACTATTTGTTCCGGTCCCTGCAAAATTTTTTGGATGGCAAAACCTTTACCTCAAATGAAGATGTCAAAAACCACCTGAACCAGTTTTTTGCCAGCAAGGACCAAAACTTTTATGAGAGGGGAATTATGTTACTGCCAGAAAGATGGCAAAAGGTGTTGGACCAGAATGGACAATATATAATTTAATAAAATATTTATTCATTATACGAAAACTGTCTTTCATGTTCCCCAAAAAAAAAACGAAATGACTTTCCGAACAACCCAATAATAGCATGCTGAAAAACTTTCATTTTGGCGCAGTTATTATCAATGTTTTTTAGGCTAAATTTGACGTGCCCGTGAAAATGTCCTCAAACATTTTTGTGTAAAGTTTTTCACAAAATTTTGAAAGCTCACTATCAAATACCAGGCTTTAAATTAAACCGCTTCCAAAAGAATAGCCCTTTTGCCCTACTAAAATTAAGAACATGTTTTAATAATTTAAACATAAGCTAAAATTATTACAATATAACCAGAGGGTGTGTTATAAACCTTTTTTATGGTCTATAAGTTGAAAGGCATTGTCTAAGGCCCTTTCGCATTCTAGTTCGGTCTAAAAAGACAAAAGAACATTAGTAATAAGTGTGCTAAATTAAAATTTTTATAGTTGTTAAGGAAAATTCATTAAAACATTTTTTTTTGACCCGATCTAATTCGTTATTTTTGATTTTTCGAAAAAATACTATATGAACTTTAATATTGGTTGCTCATCATTTCCGGACACCCTGTATACCGTCTCTAGTTTAGAATAAAATAAGCAAGTCGATGAAATTTTTTTTCGAAAACATGCTCAATTAGAATTCTAAGTTGCACCTTGTTTGGTGTAAGAATGTAGTATATGCAGCGTGTTGTAAATTTTTTACTTGCCACAGGCCTACCAAATTTCATAGTTTTATTAATAATATTAATATTTTAACAAAATCACAAAAGGCAAAGTTGAAGTTATTAAGTTATATTAAGTTGTAGCAGAAGTGTAACAGTAAGTGTATAACAAATATAATTAATTTAATTGAACTTACACGTGCATAAAATTTTCTTACATCAAGAAGAGCGCAATTTAAAACACTAATTTGGAACAAAAAACATTCTTCGATGTAGTGAATTTATTCCAAGGTAGAGGGATTGTATGAATATTAGTATCATAACTTTGAAGCTATTTTTATTATCATTTCGTTTTTATCTCATTGTAACTGCTATGTTAATACAGCTAAATTTTCAATACTCTGTCATAAGGACTATTATTAGGTAGGTAACATCATAGTTATTTCACTTTGTATGTTACATCAAAGTTCGCTTTGACAGTTTTGGGTTTTCAATTTAAAAAAAGGAACGCCAGACTGTAATTAGAATGGAGAACGTCTTTCCCGAAAAAAAAGGCATTTATCTTGTCGGCCATCTACGCCAATGTACGAAACAGGTCGGCGAAGACAGATGATAAATGATATTTCTTAATAGGAATCCAGATCTCCTCTGTGAATTGCTCTATCGACCGTCTTCATTGGATAAAAGCTTCTAGCGGCACCCTTGCGTTGCCGCTTATCTCCTTTGCTTTTAATCAACCGAAGATTCATTATTTTATCACTCGCATGGCCATAAAATATACCGCAGCCCCATTTTAACAAATATGCGCATATTCTATTTTTTACATTAAAAAATGCAACTAATTTTTTGATTCATCGACCAGCTAATGTTTTGTTTTTTGTTTTCTTTTCCTTTAAATTTTGAATTTTGTTCATACGTTCATATATAGATTATAGGTTCTTGTGTAGTTCGTGCATCAAGAAAAATTTGTCGCGCTATGTGTTCGTTATGTGCTTCCGAGTTAATTAAGGAAGCCATATGCATTAAGAAAAGTTCGAAACAAAACGAATTTAAATTTTCTTTTGTTTCGATATTCAGTACGCTGTAACCGAGAAAAAAAGTCTGCATAATAAAGTAATTAGTTTTGGTAATTAATTAGTCGTTATGTGTGTTTATTTAAATACTCCAATTCAATTCAATTATAGATTCGTTAAACACTTATATAGGCCGGTAGGAACTTCAGGTCAAATTTGTTCGAGTTATTTACAAACCGCTCAAAAAATAAAAATTAACAATAAATAAATACAGTTAAATTAATGATCATTTATTATAATTATATTACATAATTACTATTATTGTAATATAAATTGTGGAATTTTTTATATCTTTACTTTTAAGTTTACCAAATAAAACAGAACAAAAAAGGAGGAGTGTCATTATTTTAATTTTTAATTTTAATTTTAATATAAAAATTGAAACTAATTATAACAAATAAAATTATGAATTACGATAAACAACATAACGACATTCTACATTTAGTTTCTTAGTTGTTTGTTGTGGGTATAGGAGTGAAAATGAAAAAAAAAGTCCCGAGATGGACTACGCCACCTAAAAAAAGTAATGTATACAGAAATATCAAAAATTTTGGAAACATCACAGTACTTTTTTATTTATTGGGTGATCCGTCGGGTACCACTGAATAAAGCTAAACGATGTTCTTAAAATCGTTTTATCAGATGTCTCCAAGGGACTCAATATTGAGGTTGTAGCTCTTAACATTTTCATTATTTCTGCATAGTTTAAATCTGATATCTTTTAGCGCTCCAAACATATAAATAATCTTCAATATAAATGTTTTACAACCTATGTTCAAAAGTACTCAAAAGTACGCAAAATAAAAATAAATGAGCTATACTGTTTTCTTCTATGCAGGTGATAAAAAACTCTATGGCAAACTAATACCTATAGAGATACTTAGTATACGAGTTGCAGAAAAATTGTTATATTTGTATCGTCATGTGGCATCAATTTTTAAAAGAGCGTAATTTTTTATTTAAATGGTTCCCCTGTTGCTGCCCTATATAAAATTTTTGAAATATCTGAGGTAAAAAATAATTTTTCAAGTTCGCTTCGTCGTTGGATTGGTTACGGTTACGTAGCTATCTCAAAAATTGCAAAATCAATTCAAATTGATGCAAACATTCAACTTTTTCAACTTCTTAAAGAAAATTAAACTCCATGTGTTGTACAGCAGTTTATGCACCATCGTACTAAAATTTTTTAACTAGCTCTATGTCAAATTTCCAGATTTTTCTTTAGTTTTGAACTACTCTGTACACATTCTCATGTGATAAATAAATATCTGAAACTTTTTCCGGAAGTTGTCAAAGGTATAAATACAGAAATTCATTTTCACGGGAATGGGGCATGATTTTGCAATTTGAAATTTCTAATGTCATGGTGATGATTTGTAGTACTCTTATATAGGTTTAACCTTCCTCAAATCTTTTAGTTAGGCTTTGGTATTTTGCCCAAAGTGTTACTTGATCGTTCCGTTTTTATGAAAAAAAATCTGGTTTCGTTCTTTGCGGTTAACATGGTGTCCCGGCGTGCTGCGTGTTGGGGTGATTTTAATATCTGCGGAGTTGGTTGAAGGTATATTAATCTCCATATTTTAGTGAAAGTGGGTAGTACTGTAACGGTTTGTCAGGTTTTGGATTTGTTTTTTCTTTTGCAAATCGTGTAATTCCGTATACAAGTTCAGAGAAAGTTTTCGGTTTTCCATTCGGCCTTTTGTTTATTTATTTTTATAAAATCGGCCAAAGAAATTATGTTGACGTTATAAGCTCGCGTGGATAATAGATCAGAAAATTGCTCTAAGATGATGTGGCGTAATAGTGATTGTTATATGCGCAACGCGTAATTTCCTGATATCTTAATAAAGATTTGCTACAGATAGAGAGAGGAGTGAACCGTTCCGAGTTGTCCAGAAAAAAAAAAACAAGCTAAAAATCCAAAGACGTAAAAATAATTAAAGATGGCGGTTAATATTTAAAAGCGAGCGGTAATTAAGGTGGCGTGTGTTTTTTTTTAGTTTTGATTAATGGATATCGCTTGGGATTCGAACATTGGCGGGCCAGGTATGGAGTTGATAGATGAGGTAAAAGCGAGTGGAGAACAAAACAACTCCCACTTTTCCATTACGCTTAATATACGTAGAAAATTAAAACTCTGCGTGAGTTATATCGTGCGAGAGTTAATGACAAAAAACGAATAATATGCTATAAGTGAATGCCGCCCATGGACGCAGGCAGTGCCATTTTTTGGAGGGGATTGAAATTAAACCCGAGCAGCCATTTTATTTAGAAACGTTTCTTTAAAAAGATTTGTTCTTATAGAATCCTTTTTATTCTAACAATAAATTCATTAAATAACGATTTGCCTATATGCTTTATGTCTACAGAGTGCTTCAATGTTCAATGTTAAAGGGGTCATTCCTTGTTCAATGTAAAAGTCAAAAGTTAACTAACCATTTGGGATATATCGTTGTCTGGAAACCAGCATAGCATAGCATAGCATTAATAGTTATAAGTTAGTTTCATACATATTTGTTAATAAATTATTTTTTAAGATTCAATTATGGATCAATATTGGTTCAAAAACACTGTACGGAAAGGTATACTTAGTGATGATAGTTTAATGACAACATATTGTAAATGTTGATTAAATTAAAATTAAATTATTTTCCCTGCTGAGTATGCATTGGTTATTAGATATCAAATTAGAAATATGTAGTTTAACTTATTTGAACATCTTAATTAAACTGACAATTTGTTTGCATTAATTTCTAAACAGCGAAACTGCGTGTGAGGGCGATAAGGCGCCTTTTACTTTATTATTAAGTACGTTATTATCTATGAATAGTTACACAATAAAATTTGAGAGAAAATTTTTACCTTGACGGATTTGTATCTGTTGATAAAATTGTCGTTATCAGTTTTACTATATCTTCGCCATGCGTTTATGTAATAGTTCCATTTTTTCGTTGATGCTGTTCTTCCAAAGAGTTCTGAATGACATTGTATGTGTTGTACGTAAATTTCATCGAACGGTTTTTTTCGCAATGGCTCAGGGTAAGTTTGCCGATGATTAAAAGCGTTGGAAATTCAGGTCTCTCGATAGCAAAAAAAAAAAATTAGAACGTCCGAAAGAAATTTGTTCGAATTTTTTTTCGTAACCGCAAGAGAATGTACCGCCGCCAGTGAGTATATAGGATGTATCGCAGCGGGTCGACAAGATGGCGGCGGTATTATCGTGACCGCTTCAAAACGCGGCTCTCGTTCCAACGAATGACTCTACGCGGGAGACAAAGGTGTGGTTCATAAAATTTCTGCTACCCCACGGTTATATCTCACACCCATTGTCTTTCCATGCTCCTCCCAATTCCAATATACAGTTACGATGCAATTGCCGTTTCGACGCATGCACCAAAAATCCCTATTCCTATACACGCATATAGTTTCTTGAATCCGCTTTTTTCTATGATTTTCAAAATGAATTTTAATAAATATTTTCTCATTTATTTTTTAAAGGCGTTTTTTGCACGTGGGTGGGGGTATTTGGTATTTATTTGTTCATCATGTTGTTTTTAATGATTTGTAATAAATTTAGTTTACGTGAAATGTATTATTCCCTTGTTTTTTCTTTGTTTGAATCATGCCTTAAATAAATTTTCAAGGACGTCTTTTTTGGGTGGGCGTAAATTGGAGGGTGTTTTTTTTTCTCTGAAAGTACTTCATTGCGTGAATATCGCCATGACAGCAAAAAAAAGTAGCAAAATGTGCCTCTAGGATAATTTCATTAATATACTTTCGAAATGTTTGGTTCTTGTTTGTGTTTTTCTTTTCATTAATCTGTGCTACCTGTATGTTGAGAGAAAGAGCTTAGCTTATTCTCGGTATTAATTGTAATATCTCAGTTAACACTTTTTAAAAAGGCTGGGGTGGTAATACAGCTGGTAGTAATTCTATGTGGAAGCAAGAAACGGCATATGTAATTTGTAATCTTTTTTTAAATCACAAAAAAACCGCAAATTTTTAAAATGAAGTTTGTTCCACTTGTCTGTCACCTATTATCTGTGTCTAGAAGTAAATTTATTTAAATACGCCGTGTGCTCATGCTTGCTACAATATTTGGCCTGACCAAAAAAAATTGATAATTGCATGGACAATCATAATTGCTTCGGTTAAAAATAGTTAAATCTGCGAATGTTCTCGTTGATAACATCGACTTTACGTTATCGTCTAGTATCTTATCGGCTTGTGTATTTATTTCGTATTGCCTGTTTTATCTTCAGCCAACAGTTTCATGATAGCGTTACACGCGTCGTTTTCAGAGTGTTGTTCGTTCGTTCGATGTAATTTTCAGTTTATTTTTTGTTCCCTTATTAATGCCTGGACTCTATTAACCATGAGAGACTCGGTAGGTACCTCTTATCGTCTTATTTGTAGTTTCGAACAAAATGTAACTGAAAACTGGTTGTCACATTCTTATATACTTAATTTAAATTCCATCGTCAGCGCCTTATTATATTTAATATTGGGCAGACAGTAAATAACTTTGTTAATTGCTTTTTGATTTACGTTGTACATTCTGAAATTTGTTAGTTAATGCCGCTGCAGTTGATTTTGAACACTAAAATTGATCTTAGTAAGCGTCACTCTTTTTTTTTACAGGATATGGATTTAATTGAAGCTCTGTGGAAACAAGACGTCGATTTGGGGTTTTCGTTGGAAGCAGCTAGTCAGAAAGAAGATACGATTAAGAAAGATTGTTTGGAAGATGAAGCGACTACGTCCATACCCCCTACAGAAGAGGAGCATTTGGAGAAAATCAAATGCATCGAAAAAGAAGACATTAAGGTAACGTCATATATCCCAGCATGTTGTATATTGAATGGTGTTTGATTTTGTTTGTTTTCAATTGAAAGGAAGAGGAAATCGAACACGAAGATGAGGACTTCTGGTCTGGGGTGGACTACACTATCGACACCGAAACAGGTGAGTTTTTCAGCCTTTTTTTCGAAAAATTCAAAATAACTCTCCATTTCACCGTAAGCACGATTGAGATGTGTTGAAGCATTTCATACAACAGCTGCAGATTATATTAACCGTACAGAATCGCACAAGAACTTATGTGGTTAATTTTCCGTGTCAAATTTTTCAATTGGCCATTGTTTTTAATTGATGTTGAATGTTAATTTCTTTTTATAAAGGCTATATATACTTACATATTTTGGAGGCGGGAATTCACTCTGAAAACGGCACATTTTCGTGTTCCGTTTGGCTTCGAAATAAAATAAAAAATGCACCTGCCCAGTATGTTTCGAAGTGAAATAATTGAATCGATTTACTGAAGCGACAACTTACAAAGTGAAATTTTAAATTATATTTCGATTTTCATTCTTTTTTCACTTTCACCCCGTATACCTTACCTAAAAGGAATTCGTCGCCTCAAATTATAGAAGAAAGTATTTTAAAGACGGCGAGGGAAAGTACCCGAAGGGACCAGAAAATAATTGTTAAAAATAAATATAATCATTAATACAGGACTTCGGATAATAGAAAAAAATTGCTGACGTCATCAGTTGTCACAAAAAGATCATTACTCATAACGGCGGGGCTACTGTTGAAGTATTCTAGGGTAGGAAACGCAGCTTCAATCCATTAATTTGGATGCTAGCACGCAACATTACTTGCGATATTAAATTTTCGTGTTTTTCGATATATATATATATATATAAGTAAAAATTCCGATGAGAAGTTTTTATAGCTATGTGACAAACTAGTTTATTTTTTATTGAACTCTTTTTCTGCAGAATGATCAATTTATTTTTTGTAAATTTATTAGGGTACTTAACAAGCTGTGTAAATTTGAAATAAATATATTGACAAAATAATCTCCTTGCTCTTACAAAGTCTGTATTCATAAGTAAATGAATTTTTATTTAATGATCTATATATGTTTACGCCATGTAAATCTGTTATCATATAATTTAGTATGAAGCGAATTTTGCAAATTTTCGACAATAACATGTTTTACAACATTTCAAAAGAATATGTAAATTTATTTTCATATGATATAGTATGAAACAAAAAATATAGGACTTAACGATAAATTAATGTTTATTGACAAATTACGTCGCACTCAATAGAATGTATAGATTTTTTTTTTTAATTTTGGTTAACATTTTTATTACTGGTGCAATTCTTCAAGAATTTTTTAAGCTCCCGTTATTGTATTGCTTTTTCTTTGTCATTTTTTTTTATCTAAATGTTGTTTTTTTGGATCACAGCGTATATTAAGTGTCAGATACCGTATGAAATCGGGTCTGACGCGGGGTGGGTCTTCTTAGAAGCATTTCTAGATGGTTAATGTGGAGTCACGGTGTAAGCTCGGCCCTGACTATGGGCCGAATAAAAACCCATCGCCTTTTTTACCTCTTATAGCCCGACACCTGCCTTTAAATTACTCAATTTAAAAATTTTAACGTCCAATAGGCACTTGTCTCCTTCTTTTTGTATTATTTATGATAACTTTTATTAAGGAAAATATGGCGTTGGTTCAGTTCATTGTTTTGCCTTTGACGGGTGAAATAATATTGTATATAATGATGGCGCGGGAAGGAGTTGAAAACGATACCGACGATCTTCGCATTGTTTCTTTTTTTTTTTTGCTCATCGGCGTCTTGTAAATGTGAAACGACTCGATACGATTGACGTTGCTTAACATGGGGTCGAAGCAAATCATCAAATGATGTCACTCGTCGAGACCTTTCGAATAAACGACTGCCATATAGAAGAAAACCCGCAAATTTATTCATCACCGCGTAATATCGCGTTCTGAAGTTTTATGTAAGTTGCATAAATTGATAGTGGGGGCAAACTCGGCGAATAGTGATCGGTGATTTGCTGATGGAATATTTTAGTGGTCTGCTCTATTCATACAAGATACGCCCCGATAATGTCGATCGATTCCTCCTTTTTCTGTTATTTCATTTTATTATATATTTTGCTAATTCTATTTAATATACCGAACTTATTTTAAGAATCCGTTTACTAAGAAACGCCTTAAAAGAATGAAGTTTATTAAGAATATCTTTACTTAATTGTTCCTATAATTATATTAATTTTACTGGCTTGGATTTTATTATAAAACTTAAAAAAATGTTTAAAATTATTTCAAAAGTTGATACAAAATCATACTTGACTAATCTGATACATTTTTTATGATTCATTAATAAATATCACTATCCAACTGTTATCGTAGATAAATACGTAAAATAACAAAAATTAAAAAGGCTTATATATTTTTTAAGAATGTACGTGTGGAGATAAGTATAATATATAAATAATCCATGTAAAATATTGATAATACTGTCAATAAAATCAACAACAATTTTATTACAACATTTTTTAACACTGTGTTTGTAAGCGCACACCAATTCATTGGTAAAAGGCATAAATGATACAAATAAAAAAAAAACTCAATTGATGAGTCGTCGATAAAGAAATAAGTTTGTAGCGACTCGCGATGACTCGACCATAACTTTAGTGTTTTCCTAGTATACATGAGTCTGTGGTTCTTAAGGATGATATAATAAACAATGTAAATACAATTCATTCAGTGGCCAGAAGTATTAGGGACAGACGTTATTCTAGACAGTCCGCAGACTTATAGTGACTTTGAATTTTGTTTAACACCCGTATCTAAATATGTGCCTAAACACAAAAACGTTTCGGTGATATATTTTACCCAGCCTATTTTGCCAACATCGTCGAAATTTTTCGTGTTCTCCGTTTTCCCCCCTTTCGTACAAGTCCCGTCGGCTTTTTATCTTGACACCCTATATTCGAAGGGTCGTGTTGAATCGAATAATGTTGTTTTGTAACTTCAAATTCAAAATCAGATATCGAGCGTCGGTTTGCCGAGTCGCGAACAGACAAAATGGCCGACGCAGAAATTCCCCGTCTTATACGCTGCTCGGTCGTCTTTAAATAATGACAAAAGGAGAAACACATCCCAGAAGTCAATCAGAAACCTTCAAAAGGCACGTCATTAAGTTGGTATACCTTTTATGTGGATGTGGGCCTTTTTAAGTGGATTAAAACTTTTAAAAACGCGCACCTCTTGTTACCGCGTGAGAAGAGTCCGCTGTCAAGGTCACGTCATTTTTTTTGTGTCCGTCCTTAAGGCTTTGTTCTTCTTGGTATTCATTTCGAATTTGACTCAACACGGTGCGCATTTGAAGGCACCTTTTTAAACGTCGATCAGCGCACCTGATGCTTTGGGTACTCCTCTTGCCGCCATTTTTGAGTCCTAAAATTTGTTTATCGATTGTGGCAAATACGCAGGAGTCTCGAGAATAAAAGCAGTAAAAAAAGTGTAAAGCATCTCCCCCCCCCCCCAGTGCACGCGGTGCGATAAGAAATAATGGCAAATCCTTAGAACCGGAATCGAAAGATTAATGTTCTCAAGTCGGTATAATAGTTGGGGTTGAAAGTGCTTCGAGTTTCCCCCCTATAGCATTCGGTCCCTGTGCAATTCCCTTTCCCTGGACCCCCATTGTCTGAGTGGCGGCCATATTAGTTGTTCCGAGTTCGCTCTGTTGCCTCTGTTCTGATTGGCTTTTACCAGTTTTCAACTCTCACAGTCCGTATACGCGGTGAACGTAGTAGTGTCGATGCAAAGTATTATGTTGTATCGGCGGATTCGTTCGGAATTGCCATTTCAAACCGAACGAATGTGAATTTTCTAGTGCATTGTCGCAGAGTTTTGTACATAGTTTCGTGCCTTTTTCGGATAACTTTGCCGTTTCGAAGGTAGGTGTGCTGAAACGACATTATTTGACTCTGGATTTCGGACAGGATCATTAGGGATAACAATAGGGGCATATCTATGAAATATTAATGATTTTTTGTTTGGCGTGCATTTCAAACGTCAAAAATCTTATATTGTATCCAAATTTATGATTAATGATTTGTAGTTTGGTTTAATCGTCGTAGGGTATACCTATACAGCCGATAGGTATACCCGAGGGACTTGCGGCATGACTCGTCCGAATTTATTCTTGATCTTGAAAAATGAAATCGATTCGGACTTTTGGGTTTCAATTTTGGGGTGTCGTATATGCTAGGTAGAATATCTTCTGTTAATACCAGCGCAGTAAAAATTTTCATAACTAAACGGAATTATTTTGTTTTGATTCGACGAAAGTGGGTCCTACTTTCTTGCCGTTATAATTATTTCTATTTAATCGCATAGAACAAATTTAGCAAAAATGCTGCTAGGTTGTATAATTTTTGCTTGGCGGTCGGTAAGGTATTATTTTGGGAAAATTACAAATAACACAATTAAAACTGACAAACATTGGCATCGATTTGTTATTTTCGTTGGTTCTGTTAAAATTTGTTTTAGTATAAATGTACATTTAATCGGATATTTTTATTAGGAGTTTAAAGTGAATTTGTTTTTTCAATATGATCATTTATTTATTATTAACGTTAATTACTATGTGGTTCTTATTTCTTTCTTGTCTCTTATTACTTTCCGGCATGTTTCTATTTTTTATTTCTGGCTCTGTTATACTTCAAATGATCGAACAAATATGAAGCGTTTTGGGTTTTCTCCTTTTCCCTTTCAGATATATAAAAAACCAAAAGCAACTATTTTGTTGTCATTCATTCATTCATCATTAATCGCATAGACCAAATTTAGACTTTTTTAAAAATTTAATTAAAACAAAACGTATTGGTATATTTTTGTTCGCAAAAATGCTGCTAAGTTGTATAATTTTTGGTTGGCGGTTGGGGTAAGATATTATTTTGGGAATATTACAAATAACACAATTAAAACTAACTTATTATTTTTATAGGTTTTCTGTTTTTTGTTTAATTTTTAAAATACAATATTTTGTAAAGATTGTCAAGAGGAATATTTCATCAATTTGTGTAACATTCGTTTTAATATAAGTGAACAGTTAATCGGATATTTTTATTAGGAGTTTAGAGGTATATTTGTTTTTTCTGTTTAAAAATATTATAATTTTTGTGGTCCTTCTTTTTTTTTGTGTTTCTATTTTTTATTGCTGCCTCTGTTAATTTGTTTCGTCGGTACTCATTTTTTTCCATTATGATTATAATTATTTAATTGCATAAAATTAATTTAAAATCAAACGATATTTGTTAGCAAAAATGCTGCTTGGTTGTAAATCTTTTCTTGGTTCTTGATAAGATGTCATTATATCGTTTGATTTCGTTCGTTTGTTACGATTTTGCAGTTCTTTTTTTCTTGTCCTTTGTTATTTAGGTATTCTTAAATATGCGCGTAATAGTATGAGATTGTAAATTCTTCCGTATAAATATTTAAATTTTGAAGTTTTTACAGGAATCACTGTCTGAACAATTGTAGGGACCTTTTCCACGAACTAAAGCGTTTTTTAGAGTAAATTTTACAAGAGTTAACCAAGAATATTTCTATCCAATATATCAATGATTGCTTATAGTGATTAATATAATAAATCATATAATATAATAAATAAGAAAGTTAATTAATTAATAAAAAGGACCAAACGTCGAGATATTCCTTCGGGGTATATCAACTTTTAAAAAAATATAATTTCGAATTTGTCTATTGCTTCAAACTTTTTGTTGCGGGTATTTTGGGAATTTAATTAAATAAAAAAATGGTTTCCAGAAGCGGGTATTTTTTATATTCAGCCTATTGTATAATTTAGACAGAAAGAACTCAATAAGCGCCTCTCTCTATTGAAAGTGTCAAAAAACCCTCTTCGGTCAGTCGAAAAGGTAAATAAACATGACGTTGACGTTTGATGACAGAAGGTAACGTTCAAGCCGTCTCGAAAGTACTCGAGACTCTCTAATAGCATTTCCGATTATTATCTTACCAGAGATGGCAGCGCCAATTCTTCGGGATTCTTTTAAATACGATTTTGGGCATTTTTTCCGACAACGAGACGACGCGCTACTTATTTTTTGCATAAATAAAAAAATGCCTACGCCCCACGCGTAAATTTCGTCAAAATGGCGACTGGGTTGTTGTTAACTGTTAAAGGAAGTATAATCGGATTGCCCTTGAAAAACCATTGCTAATGCGAGATTCAGAGAAAGGGTTTTTATACAGCGATTTTGTCTGGTCCCTCGAATTACGAAATCGGTTACACGGGCGGTCATACTTCATAGAATAGTAATAAATAAAAAGCCGACCGATTGTTGAAATTACTTTAAAAGCTTCGTTTCGGAAACTGGCTTCCGAAAATTTGTTTTTTTCCGCATTTAAGGCTCAATTCTAACTGGAGTGATACGCCACTGACAGCCTGCGTGCCCATTGGCAGATGTAATTTTCAGATCAAATTCATTAGCAGTTAGTTGGAGCGGCAAAGAATATATAGACGTGTTGACCGAAAAAGAGAGAGATAGGTACCAAAATGGTTTCCCATATAGGCGGCATTCTTTGATGAAACATTCTTTGACGCATAAGTGGCTTTCAGGCATACGAGAAGACATATTTAATTTATATTTTTTTATATTACAACGCACTATAGATCCGTTGGGAATAAATTGGGTAATTAAACCAGAAATTTTGTTGCAATAGTTTTTGTTATACGTTTAGGGCAATATTGGACATTTTTTTAAAGAATTCATAGCAATCGTCATGTATATGTACCCCAAACGAAATAATCTTATTGTTATCTAGATACTTATTACAATGTTTCAATATTTCAATTTCAAAGCATAAACATAACTCACTAAATTACAATATCTATTTGGCCTAGACACCTAGGTTTGAAAATATATTTTTTGGCTTGTCTAGAAAATATCTTAGTTACTTTAATTTTCTTTACATATATAAGAAGCAGGTTCTAAAATTTTGACACTAAGTAAATTGTTGTCTTCTGATTAACAGCTAGATAATAATTTCAAAGCATAAACATAACTCACTAAATTACAATATCTATTTGACCTAGACACCTAGGTTTAAAAATATAGTTTTTGGCTTATCTAGAAAATATCTTAGTTACTTTAATTTTCTTTACGTATATAAGAAGCGGGTTATAAAATTTTGACACCAAGTAAATTATTGTCTGCTAATTAACAGCTAGGTAATAATTTCAATGCATAAACACAACTAACAAAATTACAATATCTATTTGACCTAGACACCTAGGTTTAAAAATCCTGTATGTGTCAATCCCAAAATTAATTTATCAAGTGATCAATTTGAATTAAACTAAAAAAGATAATTATACCGGGCAAACAGGGGACCGTTATCCAAAATATCGTTTTTGGCTTCTCTAGAAAATATCTGAGTTACTTTAATTTTCTTTACATATATAAGAAGCAGGTTCTAAAATTTTGACACTAAGTAAATTGTTGTCTTCTGATTAACAGCTAGATAATAATTTCAAAGCATAAACATAACTCACTAAATTACAATATCTATTTGACCTAGACACCTAGGTTTAAAAATATAGTTTTTGGCTTATCTAGAAAATATCTTAGTTACTTTAATTTTCTTTACGTATATAAGAAGCGAGTTATAAAATTTTGAAACCAAGTAAATTATTGTCTGCCAATTAACAGCTAGATAATAATTTCAATGCATAAACGTAACTCACAAAATTACAATATCTATTTGACCTAGGTTTAAAAATATAGTTTTTGGCTTCTCTAGAAAATATCTTAGTTACTTTAATTTTCTTTACATATATAAGAAGCGAGTTATAAAATTTTGAAACCAAGTAAATTATTGTCTGCCAATTAACAGCTAGATAATAATTTCAATACATAAACGTAACTCACAAAATTACAATATCTATTTGACCTAGGTTTAAAAATATAGTTTTTGGCTTCTCTAGAAAATATCTTAGTTACTTTAATTTTCTTTACATATATAAGAAGCGAGTTATAAAATTTTGAAACCAAGTAAATTATTGTCTGCCAATTAACAGCTAGATAATAATTTCAATACATAAACGTAACTCACAAAATTACAATATCTATTTGACCTAGGTTTAAAAATATAGTTTTTGGCTTCTCTAGAAAATATCTTAGTTACTTTAATTTTCTTTACATATATAAGAAGCGAGTTATAAAATTTTGAAACCAAGTAAATTATTGTCTGCCAATTAACAGCTAGATAATAATTTCAATGCATAAACGTAACTCACAAAATTACAATATCTATTTGACCTAGGTTTAAAAATATAGTTTTTGGCTTCTCTAGAAAATATCTTAGTTACCTTAATTTTCTTTGTATGTATAAGAAGCAGGTTCTAACATTTTGACACTAAGTAAATTATTCTCTGCTGATTAACAGCTAGATAATAATTTCAAAGCATAAACATAAGTCACAAATTTACAATATCTATCTGACCTAGACACCTATGTTTAAAAATCCTGTATGTGTCAATCCCAAAATTAATTTATCAAGTGATCAATTTGAATTAAACTAAAAAAGATAATTATACCGGGCAAACAGGGGAGAGTTATCCAAAATATCGTTTTTGGCTTCTCTAGAAAATATCTTAGTTACTTTAATTTTCTTTACATATATAAGAAGCGAGTTATAAAATTTTGAAACCAAGTAAATTATTGTCTGCCAATTAACAGCTAGATAATAATTTCAATGCATAAACGTAACTCACAAAATTACAATATCTATTTGACCTAGACACCTAGGTTTAAAAATCCTGTATGTGTCAATCCCAAAATTAATTTATCAAGTGATCAATTTGAATTAAACTAAAAAAGATAATTATACCGGGCAAACAGGGGACCGTTATCCAAAATATCGTTTTTGGCTTCTCTAGAAAATATCTGAGTTACTTTAATTTTCTTTACATATATAAGAAGCAGGTTCTAAAATTTTGACACTAAGTAAATTGTTGTCTTCTGATTAACAGCTAGATAATAATTTCAAAGCATAAACATAACTCACTAAATTACAATATCTATTTGACCTAGACACCTAGGTTTAAAAATATAGTTTTTGGCTTATCTAGAAAATATCTTAGTTACTTTAATTTTCTTTACGTATATAAGAAGCGAGTTATAAAATTTTGAAACCAAGTAAATTATTGTCTGCCAATTAACAGCTAGATAATAATTTCAATGCATAAACGTAACTCACAAAATTACAATATCTATTTGACCTAGGTTTAAAAATATAGTTTTTGGCTTCTCTAGAAAATATCTTAGTTACTTTAATTTTCTTTACATATATAAGAAGCGAGTTATAAAATTTTGAAACCAAGTAAATTATTGTCTGCCAATTAACAGCTAGATAATAATTTCAATACATAAACGTAACTCACAAAATTACAATATCTATTTGACCTAGGTTTAAAAATATAGTTTTTGGCTTCTCTAGAAAATATCTTAGTTACTTTAATTTTCTTTACATATATAAGAAGCGAGTTATAAAATTTTGAAACCAAGTAAATTATTGTCTGCCAATTAACAGCTAGATAATAATTTCAATGCATAAACGTAACTCACAAAATTACAATATCTATTTGACCTAGGTTTAAAAATATAGTTTTTGGCTTCTCTAGAAAATATCTTAGTTACCTTAATTTTCTTTGTATGTATAAGAAGCAGGTTCTAACATTTTGACACTAAGTAAATTATTCTCTGCTGATTAACAGCTAGATAATAATTTCAAAGCATAAACATAAGTCACAAATTTACAATATCTATCTGACCTAGACACCTATGTTTAAAAATCCTGTATGTGTCAATCCCAAAATTAATTTATCAAGTGATCAATTTGAATTAAACTAAAAAAGATAATTATACCGGGCAAACAGGGGACCGTTATCCAAAATATCGTTTTTGGCTTCTCTAGAAAATATCTTAGTTACTTTAATTTTCTTTACATATATAAGAAGCGAGTTATAAAATTTTGAAACCAAGTAAATTATTGTCTGCCAATTAACAGCTAGATAATAATTTCAATGCATAAACGTAACTCACAAAATTACAATATCTATTTGACCTAGGTTTAAAAATATAGTTTTTGGCTTCTCTAGAAAATATCTTAGTTACTTTAATTTTCTTTACCTATATAAGAAGCGAGTTATAAAATTTTGAAACCAAGTAAATTATTGTCTGCCAATTAACAGCTAGATAATAATTTCAATGCATAAACGTAACTCACAAAATTACAATATCTATTTGACCTAGACACCTAGGTTTAAAAATCCTGTATGTGTCAATCCCAAAATTAATTTATCAAGTGATCAATTTGAATTAAACTAAAAAAGATAATTATACCGGGCAAACAGGGGACCGTTATCCAAAATATCGTTTTTGGCTTCTCTAGAAAATATCTTAGTTACTTTAATTTTCTTTACATATATAAGAAGCGAGTTATAAAATTTTGAAACCAAGTAAATTATTGTCTGCCAATTAACAGCTAGATAATAATTTCAATGCATAAACGTAACTCACAAAATTACAATATCTATTTGACCTAGGTTTAAAAATATAGTTTTTGGCTTCTCTAGAAAATATCTGAGTTACTTTAATTTTCTTTACATATATAAGAAGCGAGTTATAAAATTTTGAAACCAAGTAAATTATTGTCTGCCAATTAACAGCTAGATAATAATTTCAATGCATAAACGTAACTCACAAAATTACAATATCTATTTGACCTAGGTTTAAAAATATAGTTTTTGGCTTCTCTAGAAAATATCTTAGTTACTTTAATTTTCTTTACCTATATAAGAAGCGAGTTATAAAATTTTGAAACCAAGTAAATTATTGTCTGCCAATTAACAGCTAGATAATAATTTCAATGCATAAACGTAACTCACAAAATTACAATATCTATTTGACCTAGACACCTAGGTTTAAAAATCCTGTATGTGTCAATCCCAAAATTAATTTATCAAGTGATCAATTTGAATTAAACTAAAAAAGATAATTATACCGGGCAAACAGGGGACCGTTATCCAAAATATCGTTTTTGGCTTCTCTAGAAAATATCTGAGTTACTTTAATTTTCTTTACATATATAAGAAGCGAGTTATAAAATTTTGAAACCAAGTAAATTATTGTCTGCCAATTAACAGCTAGATAATAATTTCAATGCATAAACGTAACTCACAAAATTACAATATCTATTTGACCTAGGTTTAAAAATATAGTTTTTGGCTTCTCTAGAAAATATCTTAGTTACTTTAATTTTCTTTACCTATATAAGAAGCGAGTTATAAAATTTTGAAACCAAGTAAATTATTGTCTGCCAATTAACAGCTAGATAATAATTTCAATGCATAAACGTAACTTACAAAATTACAATATCTATTTGACCTAGACACCTAGGTTTAAAAATCCTGTATGTGTCAATCCCAAAATTAATTTATCAAGTGATCAATTTGAATTAAACTAAAAAAGATAATTATACCGGGCAAACAGGGGACCGTTATCCAAAATATCGTTTTTGGCTTCTCTAGAAAATATCTTAGTTACTTTAATGTTCTTTACATATATAAGAAGCGGGTTATAACATTTTGAAACCAAGTAAATTATTGTCTGGCAATTAACAGCTAGATAATAATTTCAATGCATAAACGTAACTCACAAAATTACAATATCTATTTGACCTAGGTTTGAAAATATATTTTTTGGCTTGTCTAGAAAATATCTTAGTTACTTTAATTTTCTTTACATATATAAGAAGCAGGTTCTAAAATTTTGACACTAAGTAAATTGTTGTCTTCTGATTAACAGCTAGATAATAATTTCAAAGCATAAACATAACTCACTAAATTACAATATCTATTTGACCTAGACACCTAGGTTTAAAAATATAGTTTTTGGCTTATCTAGAAAATATCTTAGTTACTTTAATTTTCTTTACGTATATAAGAAGCGGGTTATAAAATTTTGACACCAAGTAAATTATTGTCTGCTAATTAACAGCTAGGTAATAATTTCAATGCATAAACACAACTAACAAAATTACAATATCTATTTGACCTAGACACCTAGGTTTAAAAATCCTGTATGTGTCAATCCCAAAATTAATTTATCAAGTGATCAATTTGAATTAAACTAAAAAAGATAATTATACCGGGCAAACAGGGGACCGTTATCCAAAATATCGTTTTTGGCTTCTCTAGAAAATATCTGAGTTACTTTAATTTTCTTTACATATATAAGAAGCGAGTTATAAAATTTTGAAACCAAGTAAATTATTGTCTGCCAATTAACAGCTAGATAATAATTTCAATGCATAAACGTAACTCACAAAATTACAATATCTATTTGACCTAGGTTTAAAAATATAGTTTTTGGCTTCTCTAGAAAATATCTTAGTTACTTTAATTTTCTTTACATATATAAGAAGCGAGTTATAAAATTTTGAAACCAAGTAAATTATTGTCTGCCAATTAACAGCTAGATAATAATTTCAATGCATAAACGTAACTCACAAAATTACAATATCTATTTGACCTAGGTTTAAAAATATAGTTTTTGGCTTCTCTAGAAAATATCTTAGTTACTTTAATTTTCTTTACATATATAAGAAGCGAGTTATAAAATTTTGAAACCAAGTAAATTATTGTCTGCCAATTAACAGCTAGATAATAATTTCAATGCATAAACGTAACTCACAAAATTACAATATCTATTTGACCTAGACACCTAGGTTTAAAAATCCTGTATGTGTCAATCCCAAAATTAATTTATCAAGTGATCAATTTGAATTAAACTAAAAAAGATAATTATACCGGGCAAACAGGGGACCGTTATCCAAAATATCGTTTTTGGCTTCTCTAGAAAATATCTGAGTTACTTTAATTTTCTTTACATATATAAGAAGCGAGTTATAAAATTTTGAAACCAAGTAAATTATTGTCTGCCAATTAACAGCTAGATAATAATTTCAATGCATAAACGTAACTCACAAAATTACAATATCTATTTGACCTAGGTTTAAAAATATAGTTTTTGGCTTCTCTAGAAAATATCTTAGTTACTTTAATTTTCTTTACATATATAAGAAGCGAGTTATAAAATTTTGAAACCAAGTAAATTATTGTCTGCCAATTAACAGCTAGATAATAATTTCAATGCATAAACGTAACTCACAAAATTACAATATCTATTTGACCTAGGTTTAAAAATATAGTTTTTGGCTTCTCTAGAAAATATCTTAGTTACTTTAATTTTCTTTACCTATATAAGAAGCGAGTTATAAAATTTTGAAACCAAGTAAATTATTGTCTGCCAATTAACAGCTAGATAATAATTTCAATGCATAAACGTAACTTACAAAATTACAATATCTATTTGACCTAGACACCTAGGTTTAAAAATCCTGTATGTGTCAATCCCAAAATTAATTTATCAAGTGATCAATTTGAATTAAACTAAAAAAGATAATTATACCGGGCAAACAGGGGACCGTTATCCAAAATATCGTTTTTGGCTTCTCTAGAAAATATCTTAGTTACTTTAATGTTCTTTACATATATAAGAAGCGGGTTATAACATTTTGAAACCAAGTAAATTATTGTCTGGCAATTAACAGCTAGATAATAATTTCAATGCATAAACGTAACTCACAAAATTACAATATCTATTTGACCTAGGTTTGAAAATATATTTTTTGGCTTGTCTAGAAAATATCTTAGTTACTTTAATTTTCTTTACATATATAAGAAGCAGGTTCTAAAATTTTGACACTAAGTAAATTGTTGTCTTCTGATTAACAGCTAGATAATAATTTCAAAGCATAAACATAACTCACTAAATTACAATATCTATTTGACCTAGACACCTAGGTTTAAAAATATAGTTTTTGGCTTATCTAGAAAATATCTTAGTTACTTTAATTTTCTTTACGTATATAAGAAGCGGGTTATAAAATTTTGACACCAAGTAAATTATTGTCTGCTAATTAACAGCTAGGTAATAATTTCAATGCATAAACACAACTAACAAAATTACAATATCTATTTGACCTAGACACCTAGGTTTAAAAATCCTGTATGTGTCAATCCCAAAATTAATTTATCAAGTGATCAATTTGAATTAAACTAAAAAAGATAATTATACCGGGCAAACAGGGGACCGTTATCCAAAATATCGTTTTTGGCTTCTCTAGAAAATATCTGAGTTACTTTAATTTTCTTTACATATATAAGAAGCGAGTTATAAAATTTTGAAACCAAGTAAATTATTGTCTGCCAATTAACAGCTAGATAATAATTTCAATGCATAAACGTAACTCACAAAATTACAATATCTATTTGACCTAGGTTTAAAAATATAGTTTTTGGCTTCTCTAGAAAATATCTTAGTTACTTTAATTTTCTTTACATATATAAGAAGCGAGTTATAAAATTTTGAAACCAAGTAAATTATTGTCTGCCAATTAACAGCTAGATAATAATTTCAATGCATAAACGTAACTCACAAAATTACAATATCTATTTGACCTAGGTTTAAAAATATAGTTTTTGGCTTCTCTAGAAAATATCTTAGTTACTTTAATTTTCTTTACATATATAAGAAGCGAGTTATAAAATTTTGAAACCAAGTAAATTATTGTCTGCCAATTAACAGCTAGATAATAATTTCAATGCATAAACGTAACTCACAAAATTACAATATCTATTTGACCTAGGTTTAAAAATATAGTTTTTGGCTTCTCTAGAAAATATCTTAGTTACTTTAATTTTCTTTACATATATAAGAAGCGAGTTATAAAATTTTGAAACCAAGTAAATTATTGTCTGCCAATTAACAGCTAGATAATAATTTCAATGCATAAACGTAACTCACAAAATTACAATATCTATTTGACCTAGACACCTAGGTTTAAAAATCCTGTATGTGTCAATCCCAAAATTAATTTATCAAGTGATCAATTTGAATTAAACTAAAAAAGATAATTATACCGGGCAAACAGGGGACCGTTATCCAAAATATCGTTTTTGGCTTCTCTAGAAAATATCTGAGTTACTTTAATTTTCTTTACATATATAAGAAGCGAGTTATAAAATTTTGAAACCAAGTAAATTATTGTCTGCCAATTAACAGCTAGATAATAATTTCAATGCATAAACGTAACTCACAAAATTACAATATCTATTTGACCTAGGTTTAAAAATATAGTTTTTGGCTTCTCTAGAAAATATCTTAGTTACTTTAATTTTCTTTACATATATAAGAAGCGAGTTATAAAATTTTGAAACCAAGTAAATTATTGTCTGCCAATTAACAGCTAGATAATAATTTCAATGCATAAACGTAACTCACAAAATTACAATATCTATTTGACCTAGACACCTAGGTTTAAAAATCCTGTATGTGTCAATCCCAAAATTAATTTATCCAGTGATCAATTTGAATTAAACTAAAAAAGATAATTATACCGGGCAAACAGGGGAGAGTTATCCAAAATATCGTTTTTGGCTTCTCTAGAAAATATCTTAGTTACTTTAATTTTCTTTACATATATAAGAAGCGAGTTATAAAATTTTGAAACCAAGTAAATTATTGTCTGCCAATTAACAGCTAGATAATAATTTCAATGCATAAACGTAACTCACAAAATTACAATATCTATTTGACCTAGACACCTAGGTTTAAAAATCCTGTATGTGTCAATCCCAAAATTAATTTATCAAGTGATCAATTTGAATTAAACTAAAAAAGATAATTATACCGGGCAAACAGGGGACCGTTATCCAAAATATCGTTTTTGGCTTCTCTAGAAAATATCTTAGTTACTTTAATTTTCTTTACATATATAAGAAGCGAGTTATAAAATTTTGAAACCAAGTAAATTATTGTCTGCCAATTAACAGCTAGATAATAATTTCAATGCATAAACGTAACTCACAAAATTACAATATCTATTTGACCTAGGTTTAAAAATATAGTTTTTGGCTTCTCTAGAAAATATCTTAGTTACTTTAATTTTCTTTACCTATATAAGAAGCGAGTTATAAAATTTTGAAACCAAGTAAATTATTGTCTGCCAATTAACAGCTAGATAATAATTTCAATGCATAAACGTAACTCACAAAATTACAATATCTATTTGACCTAGACACCTAGGTTTAAAAATCCTGTATGTGTCAATCCCAAAATTAATTTATCAAGTGATCAATTTGAATTAAACTAAAAAAGATAATTATACCGGGCAAACAGGGGACCGTTATCCAAAATATCGTTTTTGGCTTCTCTAGAAAATATCTTAGTTACTTTAATTTTCTTTACATATATAAGAAGCGAGTTATAAAATTTTGAAACCAAGTAAATTATTGTCTGCCAATTAACAGCTAGATAATAATTTCAATGCATAAACGTAACTCACAAAATTACAATATCTATTTGACCTAGGTTTAAAAATATAGTTTTTGGCTTCTCTAGAAAATATCTTAGTTACTTTAATTTTCTTTACATATATAAGAAGCGAGTTATAAAATTTTGAAACCAAGTAAATTATTGTCTGCCAATTAACAGCTAGATAATAATTTCAATGCATAAACGTAACTCACAAAATTACAATATCTATTTGACCTAGACACCTAGGTTTAAAAATCCTGTATGTGTCAATCCCAAAATTAATTTATCCAGTGATCAATTTGAATTAAACTAAAAAAGATAATTATACCGGGCAAACAGGGGAGAGTTATCCAAAATATCGTTTTTGGCTTCTCTAGAAAATATCTTAGTTACTTTAATTTTCTTTACATATATAAGAAGCGAGTTATAAAATTTTGAAACCAAGTAAATTATTGTCTGCTGATGAACTAGATAACATTTCTGTGAATATTAGCTCGTGTTTGATAGTTATGGTTAGTTTTGTTTGGTTATATGGAAGAATGTTTATGAATACATGTACTCATGGTAAACAATATACTAACACTGCAAATATCAATTTTTAAAAATATTTTTAATCATCGCATTTTGTGGTACTCTTAGAATCTCATAGCAATTTACCTTCAAAATGTACCTACTGTTTTCGGTACTGTATGTGTCATATTTTCAAAAATTGAATATTAGAAAATGATTTTCATTAATTTTTTTGTAGTATCTATAGTTTTGAATTACAATTACTAGGGATACCAAAGATTTGCCGTTCTTAATTATTTAAATACATTCGTGTAAGAATTGTCGGTGCTTTCTCAATTACTCTCGAAGTCGTACAAAATGAAGGGGAAGGGAAAGTCTTACCGATTTCCATATACCCATCCTGCTCATAGAAAATTACTTATGCCTACTAGAGTAGCTATATATTTTTTTCATAAATTATTGAATCATAATTTTGCAATTTGATAATAATAATAATAATCGTAATAAAGATTACATACAGCGTACTAACATGGCATAGGTAGGTAAAAAACTGAGAAAATTAAATTATAATTAGAGTTAATAAAACTGAAATTACGTAGATATGAATTTGATTACATATTTTGGAATTTTATTTCTTTTTAATTTTTTTTTTGCTTTTTATTTCAGAAGAATTATAATTTTGTTTGCGTGATTTGAAATATGATTGGTTTAATTTAATTAATTTCTTAAGGTACCAGACTAAAAATATCCGCTGTTAGAAACAATTTCCTTTCTGTATTAATTGACAGTCTATTGAAAAAATTAATATATTTTCAGAAAATAAATACTTTCCAGGTTAAATGTAAAAATTATAGGTATTTATAAATACAGAAAAATTTCAAATGGTCTGGAATAACTGGAGGTTTCTATTTTTTTATCTGTATTTTTTAACAATTATTGCCAGTTGTAATTCTTGCTTTTTACGAAACTTCTGGATTGCTCCTGCGTCGGTTTTTGCTTAGTCGAAATCGCTGACGTTTCGCCAACCATCCTGTTGGCTTCTTCAGAGCTTGACTGAAACTGGAACTCGAAAGAAGCCGACAGGATGATTGGCGAAACGTCAGCAATTTCGACTGAGCAAAAACCGACGCAGGAGGAATCCAGAAGTTTTGTAAAAAGCATTACAGTAGCCTGTGGAAGTTGTAATTCTTACATAAGTTGCATAATTCGTAACATGTTTTGGAAGGATCTTCCGAAACAAAATAATGCTGAAACATAGTGATGAAGCAGAATTAAAAAATTCTTCATGCTCTTTATATCTATCTTCCATTGAGTGTTATGTTCGGTCAATTCTTTTGTAACTATTATATAATCCGAGGAACTAGTGTATATTTTAATATTGTTTAAATATTCTGTTATTTGGTGAATGTGAATGAAAATTTGCCATATATCTTTAAGGTTAAGATTTAGGTTAAAGTTTGACGATAGAATAAAAAACAAGAACAAAGATATATAATTTAAATGCGGGTAGCTTAATAATAACAATAATATATTCCATTCCGCACCTGTCGTTTCACTATTATGCGTAGTGCCAAAATAAAATTGAAATTTCTTCAACATTGTCATCCTTGGTCAGCAGAAAATTTGTCTAGTCATTTTTAAAAGAGGTGAAAGATTTATATTAATACTATTGAAAACGAAAGCCGTGGATAAAAAAAAAACAACATTACCGCGAATATCAGATAGAAATTTAAGCGTTCGTATGGGCGTTAAAGAGTTTTTTTCAAACAAACCATGTTGACCTGTATACCCTACCCGCATTGTCGGCCATTGTCGTGTTAAAATAATAGTAACACGCAGGGTGGAGAAATAAAATCCCATAACATTTTTCGGTGTTACAATTTCGGGGGTCGACCAATGAGAATGCAGTCAATTTCAACGGGCGTGGAGAGGTAAGGGAGCCATTCAGGTAGGCCTTTAGTAACGCCGCATCCATCATCAGATCGTCATTATGTTGAGGTTTCGTCGGATATTTTTTCGCTTTCTATTGTTCGCGGTTTGTTTTGGTCACTTTTCGTTCGGTTATTTGTCAATTATTTTCCGGTGCTACTTAATCAACTCGTTTTGAGGAAGAATCGGTGTATATATATATATATATATATATATATATATATATATATATTTATATATAAGCTATACTAGTCAGTGTCGCGGTAGTGCCATTTTCCAGGATTGCAAGTGGACATTTTCGCTTTTCGGTGGTTCAAGTGGTTTATTCGGAGGAGAAATGATCGGGATGACTTTGTAAGTGAAACCAGCGTGAAAATAATGTTAAGTGAACGGTGCGCTTATTGGTGCGTTGAAGGGAAATTTTTGGCTTTGATTTACTTGCCTAAAATAGAATTATAATAAATCGTTCGTTCGTTAAAATCACAACAAAATAATGGACCGTAACCATCGTCCGATCTTCTGCCTGGGGTTCCGATTTTATCTGAATGTAATTTAGGTATCTATTAGTTGCAGATTATTCACTCATTTTTTTTTTTCGGTGCAAATTCTGAGCAAAACTTTAATAAGTAAATGCCAAATTAAAATTTTATGAGTTTGTTAAAATGCAGACGATATTGCAAATCACGTTGTTTTCCAAGGTAAAAGGTGGGGGTAATTATTTAACGAATAAACGACGCGCAAAAACGTCGAAAAGATATATTTGGATGATAAAGGTATTTTGGGCATCCAAATATTCTTTGTGGGTGAAGTGCTTTCGCGGATAATATCGGTACTTGAAAGTTGATTTTTTTTTTTTGGACTTTGAGGCCGTCGAAAATCCACGTCTCCAGTTTTACAAGACCTTTATTTATAGCTTAAAATAAAATTAATTTGCTCTATTAAGCTTAAAAGACAATCTAAAAGCGGGAACGTTTAACATCTATTATTATTGCTAGGGTTTAGTTTAGCCTAGTTAAGCTGTAATTCAAATTCTTCCGATGTGATTACTTTCAAAATATCTGCACCGTTGATAAATTATCGTCAGATAAAACGATCTAATAGGAATTCAAATTAATAATGTTCTTTAATGTTGGTAATTATTTATAAGATTAAAATGTGTTGATTAGTGTTTATGCTACATAATTGACAGGTTATTTTCCGCAGTGCCAATTTGATACTTTCGCATTCCAAGTTGTTACGTGTCTTTTAATACTGGCTAAATAGTCGATATATATCTTTCTAACTGCGCCTTTATTGAAAAGTGTTTTATTTTTATTTCTCCAGGAGAGTATGTGATAAAAGGCGAAGCCGGGGCGGACTCTAACTCATCCTGTGACTTAGAGGACCTCTCCTTTCCAGCGTTTTCCGAATTCCTCCTTGATGAAGCTTTACGGTTGGTCGATGATGCAACTGAAGGACAGGTAAAGCTTGTAACGTCGACTTAAACCCACATATGCTCGACGGGCATTTTTGTTGCAGAACAATACCGAGCACGTAGACCGTCTTCAGAAATCTGCCGCGGATGGTAATAATAATACCAATACGAGCGAGTCCGATTTTGATTTGTTCTCAGAAATGATTCAAACGCCTCAATTCCACCACCCCCACCACAGGGCGGCTGCGTTCCAAGTAAGTTTTTCATTTCACGTACATAGTCGTCAAAATCGAACTATTGTGTGGGCATTCATTACACGTGGTCGTATTATAAAAATCCACAGGTTATAAAATGTCTTCGTAGGTATATCCTTGACGAACGACGTTCGTTACAGGCCGTCGTTTCCAATTAACTTTTCAACGATTCGCTGCATGTTCGAAAAACCCCATTCCGCAGGAAGTACAGTTAAATCGTTGTTTTTAGAATAAATAAAAGTCGGGAGCGCTGTTTCCCTTGAAAGTGCTGATTACCACCTGTTAGCTAATTTGCCACGGCTATTTTACCACTTTTTTTTGACGGTGTTATCTTTGTATAGGTCGGGATTCGTATGTGGGTATTATAAAGGAAAAATTATGTCGAAATTTCGATTGAAGTAAATGAAATAAATGAAGAGTGTCTGTCGGGGCCGCGTTCTTATTCAATAAAAATTTAACGGTTTCAAGGGGTGGTACTACTCGTATTATTTTCCGAGTAAAATTTTATTATGACAAATGTGTTGCGGCTGACTTAGGTAGTTGGGCTTCCATTGTGCGTTGCGGGTTCCTCTTGTCAAATTATCATCGTGTTAGGCTGTAAAGTGCCATCATCGGTATTATTCATCTTTTATCGAAAATTCATTGTTGTCTACCTGTCCGAAACGTCGCCGCAGGTGTAAAAACGGAAAATTTTTAACAAAAGGGCCCACGACCGCACCGGAGTTAATTTGAAGAGACAACAACGAGGAAAGTTAAAAGGATTCGTTTTTGTCCCCGTTAATCCCCCCCCCCCCCCCCCCCCGCAACTAAATCGAGAACGTATTTCCGTGTTGTTGAATCCCGTAACGGGAATAAATAACTTGGAATACATATGAAGGTATATATTGGACGAATTTGTTTATTTGATTTTATCCGCGTCGTCGGACAATGTTATCTTATCTTTTAATTAAGTTGAAGATCTGGCGATAATAATACCTGTAACCTTCGCTTTGAATACCATCGGTGCTTAAGTGATTTTCTTCTACAGAGTGTTTTTTAATAAAGAAAAAATTCTATCGAAAGATTTACTTTTTACTACACATATTTTTTAAGCATCAGGTGCTAAATGTTTTTCAAATAATCCATCTGGGGTAACTGTAAGGGGAAAAAACCATAATTAATGTTGTTGTGAGAATTTAAGTTCGATAAAGGAGAATTATTTAAATCTACTTGATCGTGAAGCAATACATTTGAATGTCTCATTTTGTTAATCTCCATGGCTTCCAATGAATTTAATTTTCAACTTTTTGTGGCTGTATGTAAAATATCAAAATTGTCGTCAAAAACTGTGTTTTTCTGTGTTCAAGTGTGCTGTAGCATGATTAGAATCTATTTAAACACAGAAAAACACATTTTTTGACGACAATTTTGATATTTTACATACAGCCACAAAAAGTAGTGAATTAAATTTATTGGAAGCCGTGGAGATTAACAAAATAAGACATTCAAATGTATTGCTTAACGATCAGTTAGATTTAAATACCTCTCCTTTATTGAACTTAAATTCTCGCAACAACAATAATTAAAATTTTTATGGTCATTTTTCGGTATATGTAGTAACAGGTAGTTTGTAAATATTACACGGTGTTGTCGAAGCAATTGTCATGTAAAAATATATAATTTCGTGAAAATCTGAACTTTTAGTTCTTATTTATTTTGATAAATGGATTTTCATCAAGTAAAAAGCCATCTCAGTTCAAGGCTTTTTCCGTACTAAGCGTCTTGCCGACAACTTATATTGGACATTCAAACTTATTAGTATAATTAACAAAATTTGACCCCTCTTTTGGGTCTTTAGTTTGTGCATGATTTTTTTCTTAAAAATTCTTAAAGATTCACTGTGCGACTTATCAGAGACTTATTAATAAACACCCTGTATTGTAGCACGTTTTGGAGTCACATCATGTTCTTTTGATTACTTTTATCCCGATCTCAAGAACACTTCGACTGACAGGTGAAAAGACAAGTGACTTTTGTCGCAGCGTGAATTTTAAGGAACAATGTTCCCACGCAACGGTCCACGGAACACCTCGTGTGGGCTACATAAATATTTTTTTTTGCCGTTTCTATAAATACCGCATTCATATTATTGATAGGATAAAATTGTTTTAAAAAAAAAAGTATTTCTCGGGTACCGGTTTGAGGCGAAAGCGGGAAATGCTCTCGAAAATATATATGTTGCAGTTTTTTGTATTTAAAATTTACAATAAATAAATTAATATTTTATATATTTTTTAAAAAGTAAACAAAAAATGATTTTCCTAAAACCGAAACGACCAAAACTAATATATACTAATAATATATAATAATATCGGTATAATGGCGGGAATCTCAGGGATCATTGTTTAAAATCGCAATTGTTTTCTTTTGACAAATTAAGCAAATTAACTGAGGTGGCTTTTACTTGATGAAAATCCATTTGTCAAAATAATTAAGAAGTAAAAGTTCAGATTTTCACGAAATTATATATTTTGACGTGGCAATTGTTTCGACAACGCCGTGTCTTTGTCAGACACATCACATTTGATAAAGACACGGTGTAATTTCGTGAAAATCTGAACCTTTAGTTGTTATTTATTTTGTTAAATTAAATTCTGCTGATGTGATTGATTTCTACATTTGTGCCCAAATACCTAGTGATAATAAAAGATGAAAAAGGATTTCTATGTAGGGAAATGTCACCGACTGTGTCTAGTTGATTACATCGATTAGTATTTTAAATTGTACCCTTTTTAATACAATAATAATAATAATAAAAAACAGCATTTATTGTTTTAGACAAAATTGAGATATGACGTTATCGACTATTTTCTAATCTTCTATAACTAGACTAGACTATAAATAATAAATAAACAAAAAATAATATAAATAGACTTTTGTCAACAAAACGTTTAAATATACAGCTAATTCGCTACATTTCTTACTTGTTTTTATAAACATGATAAATCAATACCTTTTGAGTAGAGTTACATTACGTTTCTTCATTTTTTGCATTGAACAATGTTTGTGAAATATCTTTTAAATAACAAGTAATAAAACTTTGAAATTTGACAAGCATGGGTAAGTTAAACTGTACTTGACCCATTAAAAATAGTTATAAAAAATTACGGTTTCTATTTCAAATGTTTTTTCCTACAATTTAAAAAGCCTGTATAAAAACATACGAGAGTAATTGACCAAATATCTTCTTTAGTTTAGTCTGAATTTAGCATTTTGTATTGTCGTTTTAATACAATCTAAAAGGAAGGTTTTGAAACTAGCGGTGTATCCTATTATTTACATAGAACTTCTAAATGTATTTTAGCTATAATATAATATGGTGAACGCTATATTTTTTTAAAAGAAAAAAGCGCGAAGTGTTAAAACGATTTAACGATTTAAAATAATAACAGAAAATCGTTAAATTCATAAGTAATCGTATTTTTCAGAGTCGTATGCCGTTCGTACGCACGGTGAGCATGGAACAGCGCTGGCAGGATCTGGCGAACTTGCTTAGCCTCCCCAGCCCCGGGGACGGCGCTGCGGGGTTGCACCACCCCTTTGGGCCACACCACGCCCTTCACAACTATAGCCATCAGCACGCGCACGCAGCGGCGGCGGCCGCAGCTGCTTACGGTCCCGACGCCAGGGGCGTACTCCTTCACAACGCGACCCTTACACCGCCCATGGGGGATCTCAATTCCACGGTCCCATATGGTAATTTAGGTAATGGGATTCGCCATTTTTTTTTCGCCAAATTTTAATGATTTTTACGGTGCTATAGGAGGTACGATCGGGAACGCGGTAGCTACTTCGATGAATCTGACCAACAGTAGCGAGCCCATGGGTGAATCGAGCAGCGCACCCCATTATAAATTGGAACCATCCAACGAAATGATGTATTATCCGGTACGTGCAAAGGGCATTTTTCATATTAATTGGTTATTTAATGTTGTAGTTCTTTCCAAGAATGCACAAGTATTATTTACGCTATAAAAACTACGATGATTACGGCGTATAATTGAACATTCCTAAAGTGTTATTGCGTCTGGAGTTGTTTTGTTTTCCCGTACTGAACAATAGACCATAACGATATACAAATTTTTCAGACAATGCAAAGTTAATTTTCTTATCAAAATGCAACTATCTTTCGTTCGTTTGAACTTGCGTTATTTGTTGTTTGCGTGTACGCCAATCTTAATTTCATCAATTGAAATTCGTCGCTGGGTGATTACGGCTTCGCACATCTATTACGCATCCAATTTGACCATGACCATAGTTATCCTTGACGATAGTCATCCCCATGGTTAACGAATTTTGGTTAACATTTACGCTATCCATATTTAATTTTTTAAATTACTTATTTCACAAAAAATCGAATGCCGCTTGGACTTGAGCTTGAAATCTACGCGACGAATTGCAGCACTAATTTTACTTTTTTGCAAATTCAGAATAATACCTCAGAATTCGGCTCAAACCAGACCGACGGGTTTCTTTCTTCGATCCTCAACGACGAGGATTTGCAGCTAATGGACATGGCAATGAATGAAGGTAATTTGTAATTTTTAATTGCTATTGACGAACTGGTGAATATTCCGTTCTAAATCGTAACAATGAATGATGTCAAACTCCTCCTCATTATTAGATTGTTCTATCCGTATTAAGCAGCGATATATTCGCGGCCAATCAAAAGTGTGGATTCTTTTTATTGGATGAAATTATTAAACTAACCAAAACGAGGTGAAAAATTCCAGTGTTCATGTGGATAATTCTTTTTTAGAAATGTAAATATTGAAAAAATAATTTAATCAATTCATAACAAAGTATTTTTATATTTTCGCCCGGAAACGAGGCAAAAATACGAAAACAACAAAAACGTTATTAAATTTATTTCTTTGACAACACTACTGCGACGGCACTGGACTTCACAATTCCAATCGAACGAAAATTAACTCTTTATCATGGTAAATGACGTCAAATTTCAACAAAATGGATTAAACAATATCGAGTGTACTGTTAAAAGGTAGTTTCTTTTAACTAAGCCCTGCCAGATCAACGTTTATATAAACTTTTTTCCTTTTTTGGTACATCCTGTATAACAAAAATGTAAAGGAAATGGGAATTGTTTTATTTTCTCTTATTGTTAGACTGAACACGTTTTTAATGAATGAAAATTAAACAGTTTTTAATTATTTTAACTTGTCCCTGTTTTTCGTACAGTATAAACTGTACGAAAAACTGTTACTGCATTATCAACTGAAAAGTATCGATAAAGCAGCGAGAACACTATATTCATATACACTGATGTAACAACGGTGTCTAAAATGGATATATCAAACGATTTGATTTTTTAACCGTAATTCAGAACAGACGTCTGAACTTACCTACTACCGAAATACTTTTAACAAATAAGTGAAATTCGCCTAGTCATTGGCACGGTGCTGTTAAGTCTAGATAAAAATAATAAATAGCTGTGGTTATTTTTAAAATCCACCGAAACGTTTTATGTACCTATTATATATTGTGTCGAATTTAACTAACAGGTGGCGCCATTTTAGATAACGCTTTTAATTTTATACCGTGCGTTTTGCGTTGTTGAAAAGTGAATGAGTGGTAGCTGGAATTAAAACGGGAGTACTAGAACGTGAACTTATGAATACTACGGTGCGGATACTTCTTACTTCGTCGCAGGCGTAGTGTCGTTGATCACTTATTTTTATGCTCGCAGATTTCTCTGTTTGGATTAACGTGCAGCCATCGTTCAACGTAAGTTGCGGCATTTGGGCATATCTTGTTGACCGAATTCGAACCGGAATTGGGAATCCACGGGATTTTTTTTTAACGTCGATGATTTAACGCCATAGATAAGTCAACAATTTCTCGCGAACCCTCCCTCGTAAATACGTAGTCCAAATTGCTCGGCAGAGAGAAGAAAAACAATTCAAACTTGACTTAAAAAACGCATTCCTTCGATGATACACCCTGTACACGCGGCGTCATCGACGTAGGAAGCTGCAACAGCGACGTATCACACGATTGCGTCATTAAGTATGTTCGTTGATGATACGGCTGATAAATGAAAGATTGTTTTATATTTTTTTTAATCCAGCTAGAGACGGCGAAAGGTTATCGGGGTGCCATTTTGACGTGAGATTTGTCAAAACATATAGTGACGACAAGAAACCCCGCGCGCGGTATAGTTTTCGCTAGAACTTTTTAACGATAATCCCGTGTGATACAATTAAAATTTTTTTAAATTCAGATAACGATATGAAGAGCTAGGTTAGATATCTCGACGTGTATGAGTTGAGATAAAATTTATGACAAAAAGCATTATTTATTTGACCATACGAGCCTTTCGCTTAAATAAAGTGAATACCTGGCCGTTGTTTTTTGCCAATTCATTTCAATTGTAATTAATCTATGTTTTGAAACATGAACCTTTGTATTCGTGATACCGTGTACACTAGATGTTGCTCTGCTATCGGCGACTATGCGTTTACACATGGTAAGTCGTTTTTACGGAGACAAATAACCCTGTCGTGTGTCATTTAAATGTGGCACTCCACGTTCCTTTGTCGTCGCGTGATGAGTTGCGTTTTTCATCGAGTCTCCTAATTTTTCGAAAATTCATAATACCACCAAGAAATTGTGTTTGTGTTCGTTTCAGGCATGTACACGATGCGTATGCTGGAGAGCAACAATGTCGTGAGCAATCTGAGCATGAACGGCACTACCGGGACACCCGGCGTATCCAGAACGGATATGGAACGGTTGGACACGTCCAGCGATAGTGCCGTTAGCTCGATGGGTTCCGAGAGGGTACCCTCGCTCTCCGACGGGGAGTGGTGCGACGCCGGCTCAGATTCGGGCCACACCAGCGGGGAACATTACATAACGGACTACCAGAACAAGTACAGGCCGTTCGATTACAGCTATTCAAATCGTCAGTTGGCAGAAAACGCTCGCATGCCTCCCGTAGCTCAGAAAAAGCACCAGATGTACGGCAAAAGGTATTTTCAGGATCAGGGCGCCAACGGCACCGTTCCGCATCCCCATACGCCGATTAAATACGAATATAGGGACACCGGTAGCACTTCTTACAATAGCCCGAGCCAAGCGGACGGCGCTGCGAGGACAAAAATGCCAGAGATGAAGTACTCGTGTTCGTTAGAGTTTAGTCACATGGCACGATCTCCCGCCGATCACATTCAACACAATCACAGCTACCATCTTCCGGCCGAGAATTCTGGCGTGATGCAGAGGCCCGTGTCACGGGACAAGTCGAAAGCTCGCAAATCGGAAGAGGAGCACCTCACAAGAGACGAAAAACGAGCCAGAGCGCTCAACATACCGATATCCGTCGATGACATTATTAATTTACCCATGGACGAGTTTAACGAGCGCCTTTCCAAGTACGACTTGAGCGAGGCTCAGCTGAGCCTCATCCGGGACATCAGACGGCGAGGCAAGAACAAAGTGGCCGCCCAGAATTGCAGGAAACGCAAGCTCGACCAAATTCTCAGCCTGGCGGACGAAGTGAAGGAGATGAGGGACAGGAAGATGAGACTTATGAACGATCACGAATATGCCGTGAACGAAGTGAAGCGGATGAAGGATAAGTACCAACAACTGTATAGACACGTATTCCAGGTTAGTTTGTCGGAGAAAAAATTCGAATCGCGCGAATATTTTTATCGTTTTTTTTTTTCAGAATTTACGCGATCCCGATGGCAACCACTATTCCCCTTATCAGTACAGCCTTCAGACAACCGCGGACGGTTCGATTCTGATGGTGCCGCGTTCCAACGCGGCGTTGACTAACCAATCGGAACGCAAAGAGCCGTCCCAGAGTCAAAAGGACTAAACGGGAGTGCTTTGATTTTCCGGGATTTACTGCGAAAATCGAGTTCGCGGTGTAAGCTGGCGCAAGCATTTACTCTTTTTTTCTTGTTGGTTCAATTTAGATTAGTAGTACAGTAACGCAAAATATATAATATATATTTTTTTATAACTAAACCAGGTGATGAAAATGCCTTTTCATAAAGTTGTACATATAATATAATTACGATATAATTGAGCGGCGCGGATGGAAATTACTTTCGATTGCGTGGTGTAGGTTGCTCTTGCATTTTTTTTTTTATTATTCATCAACAGCCCCCGGTATAATTAGATTTATCATCATTTTTCGATGAGCGCGTAATGAAAACACGAAACGCCCCCGTGTTGTTACTATAAGAAACCGTACTTGATTTTATTTGATTGGAATAAAATTAATCTCTTACGATACATTAAAAAACTAGGCTAATTAATTAATTAATATTTTTTTATAAGCAGCAGGTAGGTTTTTGTACATTGTATAGTGTAAGTAGGAAGCCGTGGGAAACTCGTCTAAATGTAGGGTTGTGCAAGATACACCACCTCCGATCGGGGGCGTCGAAGCCGGATTTCGGTGTTATCGGGATCCGTCGCCATTTTGTACATAGAAACAGAAGATCAAACGCGACCTTGTCGTTATCGTTTGGCCGGCGTGACTCTAATGGTGGTTTATCTCTTACATGAAAATGATTTAGATACGAGTTTTAAATAAATATTTCATATTGTGAATGTCTATTATTATAGTTAGTTAGCTGGGATTGTTAGCTTATATAGGCAATGGTTTGTTAGGCAAAGTGTAATAATTGCTGGACTCTTTTAAACTATTCCGCTTTTAGTGTCATAATCCCTACTTAATCAGACTAACTTAAGTGACCGATTATTTTTTATTATCCACGTGGAATGTTAGGTATGTTTTTAAATAGCGGAGATTCTTGCGGTAGTTTTTTTTTTTTTAATTTTTGTTTATTTTTGGTATAAATTTGGCGGTTTTCATTTTTCTTTTAACTTTAATATTAATGTCTACAATGCGCTTTTGGTTTTCCTTTTCCGTTAAAAGCCGACCAGTCAATGTAGCACATCCCCTTGATGATTTATAACAAAAAATTCCCCTAAGAATCGCCAATCTAAAAATAAATACCTAACGAAATAAGCGAACACCTTTATAGGCGGTGGAATTGCAATAATAATAAACACTGTTTACCCAACTTTGCTTTTTTTTTTTTTGTTATTTTGCTTCGAGATCTCCTTATCGATTGCGCGGTTTTTTGGAAGTCCTGATTCAATGGAAACGAAACTGTTCAGCCAATCGGATGTACGTGTTTTTAATCCCATTTATGTTTTGTAAATAAAATTGGTAAATAAATTTATTTTAAAAATCAAAGTTATTTATTGAAAAAAAAGGGATCGCTTATGTATTTGTTGAAGCGAGCCGACGATTTTTTTAAGGTCAATTTTCATCGCGGTGGTGGTTTTGCGCAAGCGTCTGCGTATACCGGATCGATAATAACAAGATCACGTGGCAAATGTAATACGCGAACATTGGCCAAAGGGAATGGGGGGAAAGCGCCGGCATAGACGGGCGCGAACTAGGGTTACATTCGCTCCTACCCTTGTAAAATAGAAAATCAATACTAATTTCGTCACGTTCAACCCCTACTATTTGGCGGAGATCGTCATCCAGCGGTTAAACTCTGTTAAGATTAATCGAAAACACTTCAATTCGAAGACCTACCTGGCTGCGAAAATAGCGGACTATATCGTTCGAGATAGTGTCAAAGTGTTGAAAGTGACATAAGAAATCCATTTTCAACAGGTAGAGCTCCAGCATGCCTTGTTCCGCCGTTATTTTTATACCGTATTTGGGCTAGTAGTATTTAAACGTAGGCGAATGTAATGTATTATTGAAACAATTGTTATTATCCTGACTAGTAATAGTTGCTGAGTAGGCTGTATATTACGATTATGACTGGTTAAGCCAATATGCAATCGAACACCGGGCCGTCGAAGGACGTCATCCGTCTCGAGCCGCTTGGAAAATTTAAACAAACCCAAAATGGCAATATCAGACCGCAAGGTGGGTATAGCGTTTTCTTTTCCTTTCCGTGAGACTCTGCCTCTTTTCAACGACAGTTATATAGCCTTTCGCATGCACTTCTCCCGTCTATAGGTACATAGATTTCGATTAGATAAGCACGTGATGAAAGTAACATGCCCTCCTCCCCGCCACGCCCCCGCCCTGCCGCGGGGATAATTTCGCGCGTGAAACTTGGGGGTGCACGCATTGCGCACACCCCAGCGAAAGAGCGCAGGACGATCGCAGGAGAGGTGAAAAAAGATACACAGTTACACGGTCGTCGTCGTCGTATCTCTAGTCCACCGAACCTCTCAAATTAGCAATCAAAATTAAATAATCACGTATAGTACAACTGAAAATATCAAATAGTGCCGCCGACCAAGGAAATTCAATCAGATTTAGCATGTAGTATACCTAATTAACGAAATAGGGAATATAGTTTCGGTCCTCCCATCTGCATATCCGGTTAAACCAAGTGCGTCCAAAATCGTTTCTAGTGTGGAGGGCCTAAACCGCGAACATCTAGTTAAGGTTTCAGTTGTTACCGGAGACCACAACATTGAGGCAGTTGTCTGGCGGCGAGACCACAGAGTGATGAGCGATCAGGATGTTGATGATGTTGCGTTTCTTACAGGTACCATTATTCATGCTCAAATCACTCACTCCATTTGTCAATCATCGCCACTCATTCATAATCCCTGTGACACAGGCGGTGTTGTAGGAACCGAAAGTCCTACCGGTCAACCGCAGAAGAAGAGCCTCTACGAGAATAATGGAGTCGCAGCCTGCAGTCACAACAGAGCGCTTTGCATCGCTACCATCGTATTTGCTCTCCTGTTTACTATCGCTATCGTTATCGCATTCACTGGCCCACAGAGCGGTAAGTTTAACTTGATCATTTCCATCATACTCCACGGATAATCGAGATTTTACTGCACCGGCTGAAAGCTTTATTTTTTTAATGTAAAATATGTTGGAAATTTGCAATTGAATAATAATAATAATAATAAAATTCCGCCAAGTTATCGATTTGCAATCCAACCGCAATTTCTCCCCGCAGTTCAGCGGCGTACGTATTTATTGTAAATGTTTATCTACCTCTTAACGTAGCATGCATCAAGCATATTACGCGTTTAATTGGCAGACCACAAATACAACCAATCGTTAATTAAACATCGTGTTTCAAAAATTTTCATGTATTGTGTGATTTAATTGATTAATCCAAATCCAAATATCCAACTTTGTATAGTTCTATGTTACTTGCAGCATTCCGTTCGATGCGGATTACCTTGGCAACTGCAGTTGCTTAATATTCCCGAGCCTTTTGTGCTCCGGATTTACCTTCAAAATCCGTTTGATAGGAAACATTCAATTACTGGTCCGGAGTTTAATTAAAAGTTAATCACGCTTTAACGACCCCTCTGTAAATTAATCGGGGGAGACATTTACATTTCTCCGGTTTTCAGATTGTACGTGTGCTGGCGAGAAACCTCCAAATTTCGTGGACGAAGAAACCAACTTGACGAGAACTTTTATACCACGCGCTGCGAACGGTGAAATCTTTCCTTGGAATAACATCCGTCTTCCGACCACTTTGAAACCATCTAGATATAATTTAACTATCCATCCGAATCTTACCACGTTAGAAGTTAGGGGTGGGTGGGACCGAAGTCATCTATGCAACATTTATGTTAACGTTGTTTGTTATTTCAGGACAAGTTTCGATCGAATTTCATGCCGATAAAGATACGAATTTCATCGTTTTGCACAGCAACAATTTAACAATTATGGACAAAATGATACAGGATAGGAAAGGGCACAATTTGACTATAGTCAAAGTATTGGAATATTCAGGGGCG
This sequence comes from Cylas formicarius, assembly GCF_029955315.1. Taxonomy (NCBI): domain Eukaryota; kingdom Metazoa; phylum Arthropoda; class Insecta; order Coleoptera; family Brentidae; genus Cylas; species Cylas formicarius. The sequence continues at coordinate 17,238,710 of NW_026844225.1, forward strand.
CGTCAATTGTATATAGAAATCCGCGAAAAGTTCAAAAAGAAACACAATTATACTTTAAGGATACGATTTAATACGAAGTTAAACAAGAATCCCGAGGGATTTTATTTGTCGAGTTATATTAACACGGACGGGGAGAAAAGGTGAGTTTTTTAAAACCGCGTAGCCCCTCCCTTACCTACGCACGGGAGATTAATTTCTTCTGTGGGCGCTCGGAACAGAATTTATCGTATCGATTCGGACACATTTTCTAACAGGAGGCCATACGCGCGGAAAGTTAACCGAACGTAAACGTGTGAGGGAACGGAATTTCTCGATAACGATCGCCTAAAGGCGCAGATAACCTGCATCTTTTGTTAAATATATTTTTCGAAGACTGGACGAAAGGGTAGAAGTTAATTTAATTGCGGTTCTGAAAGTTAAAATCGAAAAACAATCAATCAAGGGGGAGTTAATTAAGCTAGGTAAAAATGTTTCGGGACCGCGAATATACCGGATGTCCAGGAAAAAGTCTCTTGGATTTGGAACAATTAAGTTTATTGCAAATTTATGTGTTTAATCTAGTCTAATTTATTGTTCTTCGCAATAATTCTATAAATATTGCTTAAATTAAAAATACAATCTTAATAGTTAACTTTTTCCACAAAAATAGTTTCTTTTATTAAGCAACTGTTAATTAATTATTTTCGATTAAGTTAAAGCTAAAGCTAAAAATAAAAATATTTTGAAAGTTTTTATCGTAAAAATTACGGCATTGTTATTCTAGCGTGCTCCTGCGGCTTGAACTTTCGTAAAATCGATGTAATTTAACTGTGGTTATAAAATGTCGTTCACATCTCGTCGAACTTCGAAGTTACTGCAAACTTTGGTAAATATTAAAATTTTTTACTTTTAATTGCGATTGAAAATTATATTTTTTCAAATATCTCGCGCACCCTGTATTATAGGCGATTTTAGTTTTCGTCTCTCTCTCGGCATAGTTTACGATACTGTTCAAATCAAAGTACCCCATCTTTAACAGTTTTTCATTTATCGCCAATAATTTACTCACAAAAACGGGAATTTCTAGGATCTTTTAGATGTTTTGCCCATAAACGACACACTCTGTATATAATTCAAGCAATATTCATAACAGAGGTTATAGCCCTGGATCTGCCACATTTCCTGGTATATGAATTTTTCCAACAGAGTAAATGGTTTTCGAATAAATATTTGTTTTCTGAAACTATGCAGTACATCGTAATGGTGATTTTCATTTGGATTTTTTCAAATATGTCGAACAACGTATGTAACAGGCGAAAACCGTAAAAACCGTAGCTCTCAATGTGGTCTATAACACTCTTTCAACTAATTAGCAATATTTTTTTATGAATTTTGATTTACGGGTAATAATTAACTTTGGAAAAGGACAATTTACATTATCATTTAGATATTTTTTGTCCATAATTGAAACACCCTCTCTACATTCGAAAAAATGCTTGAAATAAAAGTTACAGTACTGAATCTTCTGCGTCTGTTGGTTAAAGAATTTTGCTGTTCGGGTTAATAGTTTTGGAGTAAATACTATTTTTCTAAAAACCAAAATAACTCAAAAGAAAATTTAAAAATACTTTGCGGTATTTGATTAAATGTGAGTCCGGACTTCTACTTCTCTATCAAACCTGAATTCGGTAGCTGCAAATTTAGGGTAACTATTACGTTTTTTAATATTGCACGGTATATCTCGAACCTTAAATACTTAGCTGTCTACACGAGCTATATTTTGGTGCAAAACAAATTGACTTCTATTGAACTGTGGTGGCTTTTACTTGATGAAAATCCATTTATCAAAATAAATAAGAACTGAAAGTTCAGATTTTCACGAAATTACATATTATGACATGACAATTGTTTCGACAACACCGTGTCTTTATCAAATGTCAATTTTCGAAAATGTTTTTCTGAAAATTCCAAAAACAAGAGGGTCTGAGTCGTACTTACGATGAACACAATTGAATTGAATTAAAATGACAGCTGTTTCGGCAAAACCGTGCCTTTACCAACAGCTGTCATAAATCATTAAAAACTGTGAAAATCTGATCATTTTTTGTTCTAATTTAATTGTGTTAAATTGATTTTGATCAAGTAAAAGCCACCTCAGTCCAATACTTATGATAAAGCTGGCAGTATGGTTTCCTAATTCAATGATTACAATTATAAATATAGAAATCAAAGAAGTATAGTGACAGTTTAATTTAAAGTTTATCTCTCGTTGCAGATATTTGGCAACCACCCATTTCGAACCGATATTCGCCCGTTCTGCGTTCCCTTGTTTCGACGAACCCCATTTTAAAGCGAAATTTCGATTGACTATATTCAGAGATCGATTTCACATAGCATTGTTCAATACGCCGGTGGTAAATACCGACGATTTGGGATTTTATATGGGCACCGGGCTTGTAAGTTCATTTCGAGAGTGTTGATTTTCTTTTATTCGTTATTGTTCTAATTATTATTATACCTTTTAGTTAAGGGATGATTTTCAAGAGACCGTTGAGATGAGTACGTATTTAGTCGCGTTCGTTGTATGCGATTACGATAACGTACGAAATCTTACTGAGCGGGGTATTTCGGTATCTGTATACACACCTCCGCCTTATAAAGAACAGGCACATTTCGCTCTCAATACAGCTACGCACATTTTAAACTTTTTCGAAGACTTTTTTGGAATGCCGTTTCCGCTACCCAAGCTAGGTAAGTCTTAAAATTTGTCACCACGTAAGGGTAGGTATCGTTTTTATTCAATTCTTTTAGATTTAGTGGCGATACCAGATCTGTCCACCGGGGCGATGGAGAATTGGGGTTTAGTCACGTACCGTGAAACTGCCATTTTATACGACCCAGAAGAAACGTCCATAAATGCCCACCAATGGATCACAACGGTTATAGCTCACGAGTTAGCACACCAAGTAATTCTGACGGATTCAAATCCTTTAATTTTATTCAGTAATAATTGTTGTTAGTGGTTCGGGAACTTAGTCACTATGAAATGGTGGAACGATCTATGGTTGAACGAGGGTTTCGCCAGTTACCTCGAATATTTGGGGGTAGATAGTTATTTTCCCGAATGGAAGATGATGGATCAATTTATAATCGACAAAACGCAACCCGCCCTTGCCTTAGATGCACTATCCAGTAGTCATCCCGTTAACGTCCCTGTTGACGATCCCGACAAAATTGAGGCTATTTTTGATACTATTTCTTATAGCAAGGTAAAGTCCAAGCTAGGTATTCCAACAAACACGCGCAAGCGTTCGGCATAAAAAAAATATATAAACGTATAGGTCCGGAAATACTCGCTTTTCCAGATACAGGGTAAATGTTTTTTACAATATTTTAGGATATTTTTGTACTATACTATTTGTTAACCCTACCTCTCAGGGTTGTACTATACTTCACAATTTTAATCTAGTTACAGCAAAATTGCCCTTTTATCATTATCAATGACGTTGCCAAATTTCAACATTTTTTTTATGATGAATGAGCAATTCGTCATATACGTGGGTCTATTTCTAGGGTGCTGCCATTATACATATGCTCAGTAACTTTTTACAACAGGAAACTTTACAAAACGGCCTTAATGACTATCTTCAAACATTTAAATATACAAATGCCGATACAAAAGACTTGTGGAACGTTTTTACCAGGAACACCAACCAAACTCTCGACGTCAAGGTATTTGCCAACTAGATTATTTTATAAATTTACTTTCTATTTGAAATTGTTGCTAGACTGTAATGGACACATGGACAAATCAAATGGGCTTCCCACTAATCACGTTAAATCGAATTGGGAACGAAATAGTGGCGACTCAGGAAAGATTTTTATTAACAGTGGAAAATATGAATAGCAGCATAAGATCGGCACCAAAATCAAAGTACGATTACAAATGGCACGTTCCACTCACATACACCAGCAGCAACGATACGGAAACCGTAATCACAGTTTGGATGAACATGACGGAAGGTGATTAATTCGCTAAACGAATTTGTATTTCCATTGAAGTTTTGATATTTTCAGCTCGATTCGAAATTGATCCCGATATAAAATGGATAAAAGCAAACGTCAACCAATCCGGATTTTATAGAGTTATGTATGAAGAAGATATGTGGCATTCATTAATTTCTCTTTTGAAAACAAATCACCATACATTCAACGCTGCCGATAGGGCCAACTTAATCGACGACGCGTTTACATTATGCCGGTATGAAAGCTTAAAATCATTCGTATATACATTTATAGCAAACATTTGAAAATATTATTTTGTTTATTTTATTACCGTAGAGCTGGCCTCCTCAACGCGAGTATCCCGCTGGAGCTATCGATGTACTTGGTTAAAGAAAGGGACTACGTGCCTTGGGCCACCGCGATTGATCACCTTCAAAATTGGGCGACAAGACTTTCCGAATCTCTGGCTTATAAATTATTTTTAAAATATATGAGACATTTGTTGAAACCCATAGCCACGTATTTGGGTTGGAAAAACAGCGGGTCGCATTTGAACAAGTGAGTATATTCTCGCGCTAAACGTTTCTCTATGAAATGGTTCGCGTTTTAGACTGATTCGAGAAGACGTTTTGTCTGCCGCAACGCTATGCGAGTTGAACGAAACAATAACTCAGGCTAAGGTTATGTTTCAAAAGTGGATGTCGCATAACAAGTCGATCGATTCTAATCTGAAAGAAGTGGTGTACTCCGCCGGTATTAAATATGGCGGGATGGCAGAATGGCAGCACTGTTGGAACGTTTACAACAGTACCACTTCGCCGAGCGAACGTACGTTGTTGCTTAAAGCACTAGGGGTCGCTTCTGATCCTTGGCTTCTTCAAAGGTAGATCGTGAGTATTTTTGGAACGTTGTAACAGAAAAATCGTCTATTTAGGTACCTGATGGAAACATTGGACAAAAATACAATTAAACCGCAGGACGTTAAGGTCGTATTGGCGGTAGTCGCCGCGAATCCCGAAGGAAGGTTATTAGCCTGGAGACATTTGAAGGCGTATTGGCCGACGATGCATTCTATATTCGGGAACGCTACGTTCATGATGGGTAGTCTCATATCGGCTGTCACTGCACATTTGTCCACCCCCTACGATTATTACGAGGTACGCGAAAACTAAAATTCAAACGTCCCCCAAAATTGTTTAGTATTAATTAACAATTCATAGGTCTCCACTTATTTTAACGGAATGAACGTAGGAGCTGCGTCCAGGGCACTGGAACAAAGTTTGGAGATAATAAAATTAAACATCCATTGGGTGCAGCAAAATGAAGAAGATATTTTTACTTGGTTACGTAAATCAATAAAGTAAATGTTTCGCTTATAGACTAGAAAAATTATGTGATGTATTTATTTATCATATGCTTAGTTGTGATTTTATATTGATTGATATTTTTCTATTTTTATAAATGTACATACGAATAATGATGGCGTGCTATTTAGTAGAGGTCCTGGTGTCGATGTTAGCGTTAAAAAATTAAATGGTTTTGGTCTCGTTCCGTCGCACGGAATTGCCCAAAATATCTCAATTAAATATGAACTGAAATATTATTTTTGTACTAGATCTTTCGATGATATGCCTTTACATGTACAATTCTATTTGTAAAATATTTATCTTTACAAAGTTATTAGAAAAATTTCAGGTATAATTCCCCCCATTCCTCCGTGTAATGCACTTAATTATTAATAATAATCTGTTATTCCATATTTTACCGATATCAATAGTAACATTTTCTAGTTCCTATGTAATTAGCTGAAAGAACCATTTTAAGAGTAACATTGTTTTCCATGTAAGAGGACTTTTTTGACGCAACAATAATAAACACACTAAAATTAATAAATACAAATAAATTATTTTTGTACTCTTCCTGTTTACTCTCGCCCCGACTCTCTTTCTTCCCGTTTCTCTCCCGAAAACTCCTGGTATAAAAATTTCGTATTTAATCAATCCGTGTGGTTACCGGATTAAGAATAGTACCGCGGGTTCTCCCACCTGTCGTAAGAGGCGACTAAAGGGAGGTCATAGTAAAAATGGCATAAAAATTGGCATCAACCCCACCATGTTGCGATCATCGGTTTGTTGGGTAAAGTTTGTAACGAAAATTAAGAATAAAGACATCACTTCCACGTACTTAAAAATTTTTGATGTGGCCCGAACCTTCGAATTAGAAATCGTGACTCGAATATTATCTTCAGCGCCTAAGTCCGTGCCTGTAAATTCTTGCCCGTTACCGAGTACTGCACCGTTCAACTCTTCAAAACCGTACCAACAGATATGCGAGGCAAAGAGATATTTTAGAACTTCTGGTTCTAGGATTTGGTGTTGTAGTTGTGTGTGCGGGCTTTTTTATGTAGTTTTAGTGTCGAATTGGAGGATTACGTTTGCCGAGGACGATGTCGAAGGTGCCCAGCGAGTTGTTAAATCCATTAAGCAAATGTTAGGTTAGGGTATGTCAAAGTGTCGATGAACTTTTACATTTACCAGTTTACCCTACTTATGGAATTCTTTATTGTAATTAAAACGCGATACACCCAAACGAATTTTAATAATAGTTTTGGGGTATTGACGTGCCCCTAAAAAACGCAACCGAAAAAACTACTCCGCCATAGGATATAGTTCGATGGAATTCGCCAAGCCTCTTCACATCGTCGTATGTAAGTTCATGTTCTACTAGTCGGGGGGCATGTCTCGTACGTTGACTTAATCGATTTTGGAAATTCCGAATCGGATTTTCATGCTTTGAGATTTGTGTTGTCGAAATTCGAGTAGAGACAGCGACGGGAGCGTAGGCGATCAACCCAATCGAAGATTAACATTCATTTTTCACCTTAGTATGATTCCATAAGGTTTCCTTTTCAGCGTTTTTTTTCAAGGGCATTTGGGCGATTTGAAATTTGAAGTCAATTTTATTCGGTATTCGATTCGACAAATTGTATGCGAAATTTTAGGGTAGGTCATTTATGCGTTCCTTAATAGCAATCTTAATTTGCATTTTTTTTCTGGATGTAGTTCGAATATAACCGTTGTAAATACGTTCAAGTGAATGTCGAAATCTTGTATTTGGTACGTAAGTAACACATTGCGTTTTCTATTCAATGTAACATTTAAAAGTAAAGTGTATTTCATTGAAGGCTGCACAACATTCAATTACACTATACATCATTTTATATTATAATTTAAATTCATTAAACATATTATTTTCAAATTTTTAACAATATCCAATGACAGTACTGGAAAAAATGTTTTATAAAATAGCCATATTGACCTGAAGTATTACAATCAAATACGTCATCGTTGTGTATAATATGGAGGACACTAACAAGGGGCTGATTTTGAAGAAGCCAGCTCCGGAAAGCTCAGGCGATGAAGTTTTAATAAATAAGGTTAAATTATTTAAACCATTTCGTAAAGCGCCTTGCTCCATATCTTCTTGGATAAAGTAGCACGTCTGCAGAAGCGCTCGACATTTTCCTTTAGCCATTTCACAATAATATGTTAATCCGTAAATGTTGATCTAAAAAAAGTAATTATTTTCAATGCGGGAATGAGAGATTTCGGTCATAAAATACGCCGCCGGTTTATAACCAACTAAAATAACACGTGCTAAAATTATGGAGTTAAAAGAACAAACGACAAGTACGGAGCTCGAGAACAGTCTTGAGTGTGGTCCATATCACATCCTCCATTAGCCGACGTGCATTGGTGCAATTGTGTCGTGACAAGTGTTTTGATCGAAGGTATTTATTTTATACTTACTATAAAAAATATCACGTAAGTTACGCTGCTACCCAACACATAGAACGCATTCAATTTTGTTACGATGGCGAAACTGATGGAGTGTATAAGAAAACATATAGCTGACGCGTACAAAATGAAAAGCTGCAGCCCGAAAACTATGTTCACGTTCTTGACAATTTTCGAAAGTATTTCGCAAATCTCCATCACGTATTTCAATTCGCTTAAACTGTGACGAACCACAATTATTCTTCTGGAAAAATGGTACCGCAAGTATCGGTTTAGCTGATCGTATTTTACACTCACGAAGAGCAAAATGTGGCAGAAGAATACAGAAACCGTCGTCATATAGTATTGAGCCACCCTGGAATTTTTTTTTCAAAAGTATTTCGATCTTACTAAATGAATTATACATACCGAAAAAATAAGTACGACGATATTAAGGCATATTTTTTATACGCGATCCAGAGATAATTGTGGGCACCGTGAATGATCACGAACATCAAGTTTATTAGTAAATATTTTAACCACAAAGGTGCTTTGCTTTTGTTTTTCTTGTGCTCCATGTATTTGTTGGTCAATTTTTCAACCGTTTTTAAGTAGTCAAATAGCTGTTTCCAACTCTTTACTTTAAATGCCGAGTTCCATAAGCAGGAGGAAACAAACACCCAGCTGAAAATTTAGTTTATCAATATTTTAAAATTGCGTATCTGGTGCCAATTTTACCTCAGTATTGAGTACCAAATGTCCATAACTGCGACGGATGTCGGGAACGTCTTCAAAATCGGCAATCTCGCACGAAAAGATTCGGCGGTTATCACAAAAGTAATTACGGCTAGAAACGGACTTAAGATTTTAAGATACATTAATTTATCGATATTTAACGGAGCGAAAAGCATGATCCTGCCTTGCTTCGACAAAATAAGGAAAACTTCGTATTCTTGAGTAACTTTTTCAATTTCTGGAGTATCAGACTTCATTTTTCTATAAAATTGCCTCTGCGAAGTAACGATTTCACTTCACAGTCGCCAGATAAGCAACGGCGATTAGTAAAATAACCGGCTGAACTAATACATCCTGGAGTCGTAATTTCAAATTAATTTGACACTGTATTGTTGCATTGCTTAATTATTTACGACAAATTGATAAGATCGCTACATTAGCAATATTTTTAAATGTCCCCATGTTCACAATACTTCTATAGCTTAAACGAAATTTAATTATACTCGAAGTTAAAAAAAAATAATCCCATAGATTTTGATATGTTGTGGTCCTTCTTATATTTTGCATTTATTTGCATTGGCTAGGCGACCATGCCCAAGGGAAAATATGCTATAACTGAATACAAGAAATCCAGCGGGTGCTCCAGGTGAGCGGATGATTTAAAATTCGAAAATGTTGCCTATATATATATATATATATATATATATATATATATATATATATATATATATATATATATATATATATATATATATATATATATATATATATAGATGTCGGCTATTTAAACTTTGACATTTAAGCGATTTTGACCTGTTATGGTACTGATGAGTAGTTTCATTCTCAGTTTAATAATAATAAATTTTAAATATAATAATTAATATAATAATAAAGCTTAATAATAATACATTTTCATTGAATATTCGTTTGTTGTAAAAATTTCTGACACACTGATTTCATAAAAGATTTTTTACGTACTCATGTTTGAAATCAAAAACATTACTAGATTGGAGTTAAATGTGTACTGGTATTGATCCGGATATTCATCCGTTCGTTGTTTGATTCTAAAGTAGAATCGATTGCCTGACGTTTCGCCACAATTTTGTCTGGCATCTTCAGAGGCTACGCGTCCATGTCACTTGTACATGTCCGCAATTGTCCGGACTACACACAAACATAAAATAAATATACAGGGTGAAGTCTAGCCTAAGGCTGTTCATAACTTAAAGAAACCCAATTATATCCTTACCATACTAAACTTATATAGGGTGGTCCGAATCATAATGGAGAAATTTAAACAGCACATTCAGCAGATAAAAGTAAGGAAAAAAGTTTATCTATACTTGTCTCGAAAAATGTTAAATTTCGGAGATACAGAGTGTTGATATATTTCAAAAAAATCGTTTTTTCCTATTTTTAGAAAATCTATTCTAGATTTTGCTTCCAAACTTAGTAGCTTTTATAATAGTTATAATTAAACTAACAAAATAAATTATTATTAAGTTATTATTGTAATTTCTGAAATTGTTATGTAAATAAAGCGAATTTAAATCGCGGGATTTATCTTAATTTAATTTGCCAAACCCAGAAAACAGTTCGTTTTAGCTAAAAAACTGAAGAAACCGCTTTTGTTTAAAATTGCAGGGCATCCAAATTTGGTAACAACATTCCGATAAACCATTGCCAACTAACCAAAACTAACCAATGCCAGTGGTTAAACAAAAACAAATTTATCTATGCTCCAAAAGAAAGTTAAAAAAAACAATTTTTTCAGTCTCCATAACGAAGCGTTTTTGGACATAAGTTTATATTAACTTTTTTACATATTTTTATCTGCTGAATAAGCTGTTAAAGTTAAAGTTGGATTATAGAAAAATATATAAACGTATTATATAATAAATTTATGTATATACCTCTTAAAACAGTACTACCGGTGCAATTAGGCATAATATTCTACCTGTTTGTCAAATAGATGAGTTTAAACACGTGCTCTGAATTTTTCAATATTTTGGGTTATTTGTGGTCTATATTTCATTTAGGTTTCCGAAACCGTCTTAAAAAGAAAAAAAAAATGAGCCCCTTTTGCAGAGCATCTTGTGAAGGAGACATTTTCGGACACATGTATATTGACCGATGTAACTTTTTTCATACCTAGGAAATTAGCGCAAAATTTTTTGAAACACTCAGCTGATTATTTAAAATTTGAATGAATTCCCCACTTTTATGTAATAACCATTATTAAGGAAATTTGCTAGGAAAGTGAGAACCCGATCGATTTCGATGCGGGTGGCATTTTAGAATCGTTTCCTTCGAATTTCACGAGGCATTAAAAAGCTCGAAACGTTTATTAATTCGTTAAAACGAATATCGTAAGTCACGTAGAGCGGAAACATGCCAAAAGCGTTTCAAACTTTTAATATCTCGTTAGTTTACGCGTTCGATTTTGTAAATGTTACGGCGTCGTAAACTTTCGAAAAACTCGGGAGACAAAACAAAACGTGTTGTTTAAAATCGCCGTGTGCCAATATGTGCCAATGGGATACCGTAGGATGATGGTTCTGGCGGCTGTGAGCGGGGGGGCGGGGGTCCCGCGACCGGTAGACGCCTCTCTCCTCTCGGTAACACTCCAATATGTGAAAGTTGAATTATTGCACCGATAAGCGTGGCATTGTTGTTTTTGGTATTTCGAACCACGCAGCTAGGCTGTTGAGAGCTATGCCTGCCATACCTACCGCATGGTCTTATTGAAGTCGACTTTATGGTCGAAATATCTTAGAAACGGAAGTTTACGACTATATTAAAAGCCGCACTCACACACATATGTACACAAGCGTGATAATCTATTGAATTTCGAAACAATGATTCTCATATTGTTTAACCCTCGGGTTTCGAGAAGGCAATAAGAGTTTGTTACCTTTTCCGCGACGCCTTTTCGCATAGTCACGTTCTTCGTCGTAAACAAAAAGCGTTTACCGTATTTATTAATTTGGTGTACCCGACGTGGGAATATAATGTGATATTATGATAGGTAAAGAAAAAACAGAAAAAAGTAACAAGCAAAAGATTAGGAGTTATTTTTTTCACATTACTAGCGAAACCCTTAAAAAATTTGCATATTTGCCATCAGGTCACCAAAGAGAAGAAAAGAAAAAGAGTACTTCGTACAAAATATTGTTTGAAATGTAAGAGAATGATGAAATTGTGGAAAACTTTGAAGGAAATGCATTTTCGTCACTTAAAATATATTTTAATAGAGAACGAACATTTAAAATGAGGGACGTTAAAGTAAGTGCGTCGAACATGAAATTGAAATAGAAGAAACACTGTAGAGCCTCTTATTATTTCTCAGTACTTTATCCACTATGGTTCATCTAATTACTCTGAACATAATGACTAAAATTTAGAAATGAAGTTGTTAGGTAAATAACAGTTTTTTTTTACAATTTATTTTGAAATTATTCTTACTTCTCTATGTTTTTATTTACTTGATCTTAGAATAATTGATATCTCAATTATCTGCCTATATTTATAATTATAATCAAGTATAATTGTTTGTTATTTATTATTCTCACCTCGTCTTTCAGTGTATGCACGTTAGTGTAATTCTAACATAAGAACGATTCGAGATGTGTAATCTTATTTACCCCGAGAAACGTAATACATTTTTCAAACCAAATTTAAGCGCTTCAAGTTTCTCTCACATCGTGTGTGTATTATCCCATTTTTGGCTTGTCTATTAAATAATTTGTGAAAAGTACCTATGCTTCAATTTCACTTTGAAGTGTAGAATAAAAAGGACTTTAAGAAAACAACAAATGGTTGGAGATCTAAGTTTTGCATAAGATCTAATCCAAATTTCCAGGGGCTATAGAGTAAGATATGAATCAACCACCTACGGGGCTACATGAACGTCTTTCACCAAGACTTACAGCATGCCCTTTGGTCCGACTCGGTCACAATAACTCCAGCACCGACGAAACTAATACTTCTAACGACGATGCAGACAAATATCACTATCAGTACGGTGACTTCAACAATCTCAACGACGAGAGGTACTATCGGAATCCGAGTTCTGTAAGTCGGAGCTATCGCCAGAATCGGCAACCATCTTCCGAAGATTCAGATTATTTGGTAAGTCAATGTCCACTTTATGTGACCTTGATGTTTGCGTGGTTGATAATATTTTCAAGGAAAAAAACTACAATCACAACCCTAGGAGTCTACTAAGGCGTAAATACTAGTTGTAACGTTTTCAGCATAGCTACTACGATCAGCCACGTTCGTATTTGGATTACGACAGGAATTCTATGCACAGTCCATTAGCAAGCGGTAATTTGAACTACAGCAAAGAATCGGTAGAGCTGTCTTCGTTATTCCTAAGCCGGTCTTATTGGGACGATGAGTACGAAAGTAAAGAGGCCGGCAGAGAAACTTCCGATCCGTATTTCCGTATGCAACACAAGGTGTCGGATACGCACTATTTGCTTGATAGCTTTTCACAATTAGGCAAGTCTAGTCCTAGCTTAGATCAGGGCTATGCAACCCTAGTAGCTCCAACCGGCTCTTTGGCTAACAATATTTGGAGCGACGGGAACATATACAAAGGTAAAAGGTATCAATCGAAGAACAACTCCTTTGACAAGCTATCTGACGAGTTGGTCGTGAAGATATTTTCGTTTTTAAACAGCATCGATCTCAGTCTGTGCGCGCAGGTATGCAGGAGATTCGATACGTTAGCATGGACCCCTTCATTGTGGAGGGTTATCAGTTTAGAAGGGGATCATATTAGCGGAGACAAAGCTATAAGGGGAGTGTTGAGACAATTATGCGGCCAAGGGAGGACGGGGGCGTGTCCTAGCGTCGAAAAATTACATGTCGGCAACGGTGCCAAATTGTCAGACAAAAGTCTTATGCTGATCGCGAAGCGATGCCCCGAATTAACCCACCTTCAACTACAAGGCTGCCCTAATATCACTAACAACGCCTTGTTTGAAATCGCCACCAGGTGTACCAATTTGCAGCACCTCGATTTGACTGGTACGACTTCCCCATTGAGCAGATCGAAGTCACAGAGTAGAAAAAACAATTGTTTTTATTAGTTTTTTAATACATAAATTTTTCTACTTTCTGAAGTCGATCAAATAACTACGCTTTGGATATTGAAAATTGCTATAACTTAGTTGTTATTTTGTCAGGTTGCACCAAGATCTCTTGTATTAGTTTGAACACGCTGTCGGATCCGACAAAGAGGATGCAGCTGCAGTACTTGGATCTGACAGATTGCGTTGTTATGCAAGATGGGGGCTTAAGGATCGTAGTGCAAAATTGTCCCCAACTTGCCTACCTTTACCTGCGAAGATGTATACAAATCACTGGTAATTATGAATAAAAAAATATATATATATTTTACGTATTCAGTGATTGCTAGTTTGTAAAGGTGCTACATATTTTTTTACTCTGCACAACAATAGTAAATTATGTGGTTCTATCATACAATTTTTTTTTTCAGATGCAGGCTTAAAATTTGTGCCAAGTTTCTGCTCAGCGTTACGAGAGCTGAGCGTAAGCGATTGTTCGAACGTCACTGATTTCGGTCTGTACGAGTTGGCGAAATTGGGACCGACACTGAGATACTTATCGGTAGCGAAATGCGATCAAGTCAGCGACGCCGGTCTGAAGGTAATAGCTAGAAAATGCTACAAATTGAGATACCTCAACGCAAGAGGTTGCGAGGCTGTGTCAGACGACGCCATAACTGTGTTAGCTCGGTCCTGTACTAGACTCAGGGCTTTAGATATAGGAAAATGTGATGTTAGTGATGCCGGTTTACGCGCGCTGGCCGAATGCTGTCCGAATTTGAAAAAATTAAGTTTGAGAAACTGCGAATTAGTGACTGACAGGGGAGTTCAGTGTATAGCCTATTACTGTCGCGGTTTGCAGCAGCTTAACATCCAAGACTGCCAGATATCCCTGGAAGGGTACAGAGCGGTCAAAAAATACTGCAAAAGGTGCGTTATCGAGCATACGAATCCGGGATTCTTTTGAATTTGTTGTTGTTTGTGCGAAAAATTTGTTATATTTATTTTGTAAATTTGTATATCTCCACTTTCAATAAAATTGCTATATTTTTCGTGTCTATTCGATATTGCGTCAACTGATATTTCGAGAAAGCGATTTAGCCAAACTTGGTCTGCTGGTAGATAAGCGCATTTCGAATATATTGTGTTCTCAACATCCTCCAAATTTTTACCAAAACGGGCATTTTCAATTTTCACTAACCAAAACTATTTATATTTTTGATCTGTGATGTACATTTGCTCTAAAAACAACAGCCAAAACTACGTGATTAATATTTGCTAATACAAAAGCAAGGATAAAAAAAGGTCACTTTTGGCACCCATGTCAATTAAGAAAATATCTTCGAAGTATGTTTACCTATATGCCCACCAAGTTTGGCTGTATATACTATATAACCAAAAAATGGTAGGACTGAAAATGGGGAACCTTTAGAACCAACAAGATTTGCCACTTCCGATAAAAAGTTTCTTTGAACAGGTAAAAATAATATTTTCTAGAAATAACGAATACAATTTATTTATAAAATGGGGGAAAACGTTTTATGTACAAATAATTACAATAATCAGTCTAACGTGTAAATTTACAAAAAGCTGGCCGGAATGCAATAATATTAATTTTGATTCAACCACATCTATAATAAACTATTAAGTTAAAAATGTCGAAGTTACTTCATAAGCTTTAACAATAACACTAGATTACACGAAAATTGCATTTTTTTTGTAAGGCAAGTAAGGGGACACGCTTACGATCAAACAAAAGTAATATTGTTAACCTTGCTAGGTCTTCATAATTCTTTATTTAATATTTATTGCAAATCAATGCACGGCGGTAACATAAATAATAATTTTTGCCATGTAGATGTATTAAAGTATACCATAATTAAATAATATAACTTAGAGCATAAAACTTTTATGCTATTGAGATTACCTAAAAATCAGTCCAAATTATGTAAAGCTTTAAATATTGGAAAAAGCAATAATAAAATAACCAAACATTTAACTACCTAGTATTACGGCTGTATTATATATTTCCAACAATATTCTATACTAAACTGATAAGGCTTTGGAAAATAAATATGGATAAATTTTCTTGAAATTGTTTTTACTGGTGACCTATTCATAAAATATTCGTTTGCCAAAGCCGTTAAATTGGTGTTATAGATTTGACTACGCAATCAATACAAAACTTAACCTAAATATTTATTTACAACTTGCAATGTACAATTCTAGTTCATATAGAATGTAAAAATTGGAACATTAAATTCGATTATTTCCGAAAATACAGGTAAAATTTCAAAAATTAGGCAGTAACACTTATCACAACGAGGCATGTAAATTTGTAAAGACAAACCTACGCCAAATACCTACTTGCTGATATGGTATTCATTAATACACTTGCTATCCATTTGTAAGGTTACAAACTTGCAACAGAATCGTTTAATCAAGACGAATTTTAATCAAAGATCTGAATTCGGCGCTATCGTCAAAGTAACCGTTAATCCTGATTCTTTGATTAAATTCACTATATCTCCGTGAGTTAAATGCATGATGTCTATATGGTTCACGGCCACGATGAAATCTCCTACTCTCAGTCTTCCACATCTCTCCGCTGGACTGTCCTCTATTAAACGTCCTTAAAAAAAAAAACAACGCCATTACGCATTCAATAAAAAATCTAATTCCTCCGTTTACCTATTGTGGACCCGATCTTGTTTACCGATGATATTATCACAAAACCGAAACCCTCATTTTCCGTTCTCTGAACAGTGACGTCATACGTAGGACCAGGATGTGCGGTAGTTATTACCAAAGGTCCCGCGTGTGACGCTGGAATTTGCGAAGGGGAATGCTCCTGAGACCATACCATTCCGTTAAAGTTCAATGGCAGTGTCGGCGGAGGTGGGGGATACAATCTTCTTCGTAATATTAAATTAACCTGTCCCCTAGCTGCAGCTGCATTGATCAGCTGAACTACTTGACGATGAGAGGCCTTCAACACAGAAAACCCTTCCACACTGACAATTTCATCCCCCGATTGCATTCTTCCGTCTAAATCGGCAGCGCCACCGGGAACTATATGACCTACGGCGACCTGCAAATTATAAACGTGACAAGCCGATTGCCTGAATACATTTCTTTGGAGATCCTTCACCTGGGATTTATCCTCGATTCCTCCAACTATACGGAAACCAAAGCCAGTCTCTTGCCGGTTCAGAGTGACCGCGGTTGTTAGGTAATCATTCCGAGGATTTTGACACCACCAATCGTTGGCGAATTTTTTCACGTTGTTCGGGTTGTCGTAGTTATCCCGAGATTCCATTACAGGCTGCTTGGGACTAGCGCAAAAGGCGCAAGCGCAGTCGTATCTGTGTGGGGCGGACATATATAGGCTGAACTTTGGATCTACCGGAAGTGGATATTCGAACAACTGTTTATTTTGGTTATTTTCTGGTATTTCTATGTCAAGATCGTCGTCTTCCTGGTTATCAATTAACGACAAACGAAGTCTTGACCGATCAGCGGTGAATCCGTCGTTAAACAATTCGCTCGAATTGGAATTCACGTCTTTGACGGGAGTTTTCGCTAGATTTCTAGTGTCTACCAGCGGCGTTTTGGGTCTGCTGGGAAGAACTTCCCTGGGCTGTGTGCTATAAATATCGGCAGTCGGTGTTTTACTTCTATAAGCTGTCGCAATATCCTTTGCGTATCTGTTATCAAGTTTCCTCGATTTATTTCGAACATTGGGGGTCTTATTAGGGCAGCCTCTTTGCACACAAATAGTTGCTTCATTGTTGTATGGACAATTTTTTAATACCTGAACTACTTCATCGTGGGACATATTTTGGAGGCATATATCGTTAATTTCTAATAAAATGTCCCCTTCCATTAAGTTCTTGCACCGCTGACGGTCTAAGATTTTTTTAACCCTCTGCCCGCAAGCACTATCTGCGATGGTAAATCCGAATCCCAAGTTACCCTTCACGATGTGTACTCTCACTTCCACCTTGCCTAGCGTTAAATTATTGATTCCTTTAAGTAAATCGTCGATGTCATCGGGAGCATCCATGTTATCCTCATTTCTAGATATATCGTCTCCATCTAGGAAATTGTAATTCGTGTCTAACAATCTTTTATCGGTTGAAACTGGCTGCAAATGACCATCGACGGCTATGGTCGTGACCACTTCAGTATTTGGATCATTCGGGTCAAACGGAAGTGGATATCCTCTACACACTTCCAAGGATACCGTGGAACCTACACTTATCGATTGAAATAATCGTACGATTTGATTGTGGGTGTATCCAAGAACACACGTGTCATTGACGTATACTATAACATCGCCAGTTTGTAGCTGCCCATCTAACCATGCGGGTCCCTTGGGAACCACAGACTTTATTTGCAAAAACTCATCTACAGTATCGTCACCGCCCACAATCGTAAATCCTAGGCCTCTAGAGGACTTTACTAAGGACGTTCTAAAACGCTGGCCACATAACTCCGAAGGATCTTTGGTGAATGATGTACCACTCACTCTCGTTGATACTTGAGATGCAGCCCGTTTTGCCTGTATTACCGGGTTTTCATATTGCGTTCGTCGGTTAACATGATCTATGAAATATGTACCATAGTGGGGATCGCTAATTTTTTCCCACCCATAAGGCAATTCGTCGTCCATGCAGTCTTCGAGGGTTTTCTTTTGAAATTTTGATAACCGCGGGTCTAACCAATGCGATGTTCCAGTCGAATGGCTGTTAAATGTAAATAAAAATTCATTTTATAGACCTGCACGCGTAAAAAATTTGCTTGGGTAAACTTTGGCAAGTGTTAAACAGATGTTCATCAAGCAGGTCACATACTTAATGGAAGTAAAATCTCTTTTTCTTTTTATTACATTTATATGCCACAAGTAGAAAAAAAAAACAAAATTCAAAACTTATCGGATACCTACAACTATAGCATAAACAGCTGACATACCTAATTACTAAATCATTGAAACGGTAGCCTAACCAGTTTAAAATTAGAATAAATGTTTACATAAAATTTTTTCAACCACATCAGCTGCATAAAGTGTGGGAAAATTTAAAGAGAAATTTTTATGCCGAGTGTAATGGGACTAGATTATATTTTTAAATGAATTTAAACTGTGTCATCCGTTATTTTCGGTAAAAATAATGCACGATTAATTATGTTTATTTTATTTGTACTAATTGTCAAATAAATTTTTAGTTTTCAGTTCATTTAAGGGTTTATGAGGAATGACTATGTTTAAATTGATAGGTTAGGTCCTTATGCGAGTTTGAAATATTTCATTCATATGTTTTTAATGATTTGATTTTTCGTATAGCCCTTTTAGAAATTCAAATCCTTGCGAATCTCCCCGTGCCCCAATAGCATCCTCCGGTTTAAAAAATGTCAACTGAATATATACAAATATTAATAGACTTACTCGATAAAATATACTTCTCCGCTTTCTGTAAATGCTTTTTCCCATTTTGGAGGTAGTGGTCCTAAGGAGTCGTTATCATGACTTTCGTTGGCATGATTGAAGCTGTCTTTTTCCTCTTCATAATAGTTGCTGTTGTCTTGGTGCCCACCAGTGTCTTCTGTTTCTACTCTTAGGGGTTGTGATAAAGAATTGGTTTCACTTGTATGACTCATAGTTCCGTGATTCTTTTCATTACGTGCGAGACAGATGAAAGTTGTCGTTTTCAAGTCCAAAGTTGTGCACTTCTTTATAATTTACAAAAGAAAATGAACCAAAGATACATTAATGCAAACTGTGTTCAAAGAATTTTTCGCACTAAACGACGCCTACATTCAAAACATTTTCACTAGTGTGTTAACATAATATTTACAAAAAAACGTTTTTTTAATCATCCAACACTTTCTTCCGAGTTTTCTGTATTATTGCGAGTTCTGTCCGTTCGACAATAAAACCTAAGCACAGTTGCGAATGCATTCAGGATTTTCTAAATTTCCTATGTACCATAGACTATTCTTGAAAACCACGTTCCACAGTTACCCCGCACTGGTTATAGACCAAATGGAAGAAGAAATGCTTAGAATCGCTTGAAGGAATGTAATGAAAAAGAAGAAGCATTTGTAAATTCTTCGTGTTGTTTGCCGATTGAGTTATTTTTATGTACCTATAAATCATATGCAACTAATTATGCATTTCACCAAATGTTTAGTTTAGTTAATGGAAATAAAACAAGAATATGAAAATATTGAAAAATCGATTTAATTAAATCACTAATAAAAGTTAAAAATTTGCAGTAACAGTCTTTTCTCAGGACAATTTCGGTAACAATTTAATACGATATTATTTAGATATTTAGAAAATAGAAATATAAGTACAAACATTGAACCAAACCCACAAACATTTCCTATTTTATCTTATATTAACAAACGATCACATTTAAACGACTTAGATAAACAAAATAATTCGAACAAACATAAATTTCAATGAAAAACTACCATATTATTCTTTGAGGATCATCGCGATCATTCCAATATAACACTTTATTGAAAAATATTTCAAACGTCGTTACGTTTATAATAATGTATGTAGCAAATTCAAGAGCGACATTGAAAGCAGAAGAATTTTTGTACTTTAATTTCAATCTTAATAAAATATATGGCACCAAGAAATATCTCTCTTGAATCAGCTTTTGCGTAACTAATAATATAGTTACAGCTGGAATATAGGTAAGACAGAAACTAACATCGTGTTTATTCCATAGAGCTTTAACAGTGACATGCACAGCGAAAACGTATACTGGGGTCATAAGATAGGTGAAAAACCAATATTTTGCGTAGAATCTATTCCAAATGTAGAAAGTGTAATGTCGATTGTCAGCTAATAAATACGGGTGCACTTGGGTATTTAAGTGAACGATTAAGCCAGATAAGATTAAATATAGGAACATTTTCAACTTGTGTGCTTTGGCAAACCTTAAAAATTTTAAAATTTCTCCTACGAAATGGGGCCACCCAAACACGATGCAAAATATGCAAAAGTAAAATACTTGGGGAGTATGTAAAGTCATTTGATGGGCATTTTTGTCGCCGACTACTATACTGCCATTACATGCCACAAATATTAAAAACGAGATAACAGTCGCGGCGTAGCAAGATAAATTTAGCCAAAATGGCAGGGACAAATTGCTTAAAATCTTCGCAGGATTTGCTATAAAGTGTGTTAGAAATGGCTTCAAATTCTAAAAAAAATACAAGGTTAGCACACCATTATGAAATTCATTCACCCCTTTCACTTACTGTGGCTGGCAGCTTTCCCGTCAATGTAACATTTTGTTGTTGAGCCCAAACCTTGTATGATTCAGTCAAGGCATATTTTGCTCCATACATCATAACGAAAATTACGTTAGTTTGGCGAAACACTATTGAAATGAATCCTGTGATATAATTATTTTTATATCATTTTGCGTTTAATAAATATTCTTAGCAACTCACCCGCCAGTGATGCCAAATAATAATACTCAAATTCGCTAAATGTTACAACAAAGAGGACACTCGTGAGAGAGGCCACATCTGTGTAATACAAGTGACTAAAGAAATATAATGGAGGCAACAGCGCCAGCATAATTGCAGAAAATATTTTTCTCTGATCTCCTCTTGTATTTTGAGAAAACAATATGTAAAACATGAGTAAGTTAACACAGGAGCATATGAATGAAACCATTCTCAACCAATATATTGAACACAATCCAAAAGGACCAAGCAGCAAAGCACTTAATATATAGAGCCCCGGTAGAGTTGTGACTTTCGAGTCCCACTAGAAAATACGCGATATTGTTTTGGTATTAAGAATAGTAACAAGGCTTAATCATTAGATGATTTAATCTTAGTACTGGAAATATAAATAGTCATATTTACATATAAAATTACCTGTAAAAGGGGCTCTCTGTACTTTTTCTAGGGCAGTGCTGTTACAAATTCGTTATAGGATTTAAGATTTAAAGAATAGAAATATAATCATTTTCGGGGTGCTTTTTAAATCATTAATTAAAATTAAATCTACTATCACATCAAAGGGGTTAATTACTATTGCTATTGATATTTCCAATACTAAAATTAAATATAGGTTGGATAAATCCCTATTTACTATTAACTCGAATGCTTCTTACTTGGCGGAAATTAAATTCGCAGTATTTTTCGCCTAGCGGTAGATGAAATTCCTCGTCTATTACAAGTTTAGAGGTCTGGTATACTGTATCGAATATAATTTTCGATATAACTATGTATAGAATCAGCGCTATAAGTAACCAAATATTTCCGTACGCCATCGTGGCGGTTTTTCGAAAATCACAAATAATTTGTTTAAAGCGATAGAGACAGATATCTTTGGTTATGGACGACCGCCATAGATCCTCGTGGTAGTTAGTTTTGCATTATAACTCATCAATTATTTAACAGTGACCCCCACAGATCGTTGCTAACCAGTACTTAGAAAGCAAAATATTTTTGATTGTTTTCTATGATGTAAATATTGATGCAACGTAAACTTAAATTTTATTTATTTATTTAAACTTATAAATCCATTTACATTTTTTTCTTTTTGAGTATTCGACGATTTATTTTATTTAAAAACCTTGTGAGTATCTTTAATCGGTTGTCATTTACAACAAAGCTGAAAATATGCGGTATTAATTAAATTTAACTAAAAAATATTGCTCTTGTACTTTCTCCGGGCCTAACAGCTTGAAATCGTGCCAACCATCCTGTGCCGCCATTACTAACGGTTGAGTAATAGGTGACTTTGGTTTGACCTTTAGAACGCAGTTCAGCAGGTTTGTCCTAAAATTATTGTAATAAGTCAGCGACAATGTCGTTCGAGCTTTACGAGTTTTACCTGTGCGCAGTAGATATGATTCATGGATTCGGAATTGTCATACTCATATGTAGTTATCATAAGTTTGTTACGATCACATCCGCCCTGTATATCGAATTCTAAAACATAAATGGCAACTTTTTACAAGCTCTCCAACATGTACAAAACAAGAAGGGCCACTCTAAGGTGGTCGAAAAGTGTACCTTCTTATTGTTGTATTCGTGTTACTTTTGATGTTCTACCTGTTATTCTTAAAATTAGCTCATGTTCCAAAGGAACTCGTATTATCCAAACACATTCGAAATCTTTTCGGTATTGATTCGGGTACAAGGGACTTGCAAAAACACCTTTGTAGTTGTAAATGGTACCACCGCAACCTGGTCCATTTGGTGATGAGGTATACGTTATGTCATATCTCGAAATGAAGTTTGGTAAATTGTGGAATTGGATCCACAATTTATTTGTGTTGGAAAACACCGGATTGGGCAATTTGAAACCGCAAGCACGTAGTAATTCAGTTCCCGTAGAATTCGTTTCTCGGATCTAAAAGTAATTTTCGAAAATATGTTAGGCAGGAGTTGTACGTAGGGCAGTTCTTAAAAACCTCGATTCCCAAATCCTTGCAGTCGGGCCGTTGCGATGTGTAGAATAATAAAAAGTACAATGAAATAGTGTGGTTTTCGGGTACAGTTATCGATATTGTACAATCGTTTCTATTGCTGTTATGGCTGTTAACCAATCTTCCGTTATCTTCAGTTAAATTTCGATCGCAGCCTAATGACCGGTAGAATAAAAATTAACAATTGACATTTGGCATTTACGACAATTACTGAATTGTGCGGGTAAACCCCATCGTGATGGCTTCCGATATTTTCAGATAGCAATATTTATATAATGATTTAGTTTTGTATTTAATTAAAAATGTATGTGTAGCGTATTCCTTATATTCGAATATCTAATTTTACTTGGTGCAAATTCCGTTTTTCCCAAAAATGTTTGTAATTTTCTTTAAGCAAAAGCATGCATTATTATGTTATACGCATATGCATATTTCGGAAAGTCTTATAGCCCAAGGTATAATTAGAGTTCGATGCTGCTCAAAATATCAACGGTTTAACATAAACACTTTACCTGAGGTACCATATAATAATTTAAATCCTCTGCCTTTGTGTCCGGATGGGAGACTCTTAAAAGCAATAGTTACAGTGTTATCCGCGGAATAAAAGTCAAAAGGTTTGTCGTTTCGGCCGCAAAATCCGTGTCTGTTATATTCCCGGGACATATAATGCTAGAATGATTCGTTGTAATGACTGTATTCTGGTTGTTTTGTATACGCACCAGCGTTTGAGCACTTTGTTGAGCGTGCACTGCACTGGTGCCGAATCCTTCGCTTATAAACTCCCTATTAGGATCTTCTATTATTTCCAATTTGTCCTGCTCGCATCTAGTCAGTTTGTTTCTTTCGCCTTCGTCGACCAAGTCAAATTCCTCAAAATGTAAGAAGATTTTCTTAAACATTTCGGCGTGCAGCACCCACGTGCATTTTATTTCTTCTGGATATGAGTTGGGATAGTTCGGGGAGGTCAGAATTTGTAATTGGTTCGTTACATGTAGCTCCGATGAGCCGCACAGACCTCTTATGGGAGTGAGAGTTACCGAAAAGACATCGTTAAAGGTTCCAGCTACGAACATTCTAATAAATCCTGTATTCCATGAGGTGGTTAGGGATCTAGGCATTCTGTTATCGCTACTACATAACTTTGCCATAAGTTCTGAAAATGGGCCACCTCCGTCGTTAATCTAAAATAGATCGGGTGAGGGATTTGTAAAATGGTGATATTGTAGGAATTGAAAAACCTCTATAAAGGCACATGTACAGAAATAAGTAAAATTCTTGGCTGTTCGTCCACAGTGTCCGGGAATTTTGATAGCCGTAAAATTCATTTGAATTTTGTAGTCTTTGGGGGCCATTATTTTCCATTGACAATCTAGATCCGACAGATCGTTTGGAGAATGGATAATTTTCGATTCGGTTAAATTTATAAACCCACCGCAACCTTTGGTAGGTCCTGAAACGGTCGATTTTAATGAGCGTTTTGTTATTTGTACAGGTTCATTGATAAAGAATGGACAATCTCTATTAAGAAAATATTATGATTGGGCCTTATTTGCATTTAAAATGCTTTTTCTCAAATTCTACGGTGAGCAATAAAAAAAACAATATTTAACAATAACAAAACTAGCACCATTTAGCTTCAAATTTGTAATTGTTATATCACAAAACCTAAAATTGACAATTTTTGGTATTAGCTAGTATTTTGGTTTTGCTATTAGAACTTTCTCCAACATTCGGAATAAAAATAAAACTTTAAAAGCCTTTTATCTCCGAGACCAGCGACATATGTCGGGCTATAATAATATTTTGGAGTCTACTATTTCCGGATTAGTGTTCTCGACGGATCAGCTTAAATTCTTAACGTATTGTTTTACCGTATGTGAAATAAACTTCTCCCATAAAACCGCGAAAACTGTGTGCCGATGTACTCAATTTCACCACCATTTTGCCGGAATCCGATGGAACGACGACATTATCTTTAATTACGCCACAGAGTTGTATTAATCTGTTGCCAGACTTCTCTTCGCCGTTGAATACTTGCAACGATTGGCTCAAACAACGACCCCCGATTGCGGAGTTTGACATGGATAATTTTTGGATGCTGAAACGAATTTCCTCAAAAACTTAAACCAAAAAAATTTTTCTTTTTGATACTGTCTCAAAATCCCTATATTTATGTCAAAATTAAAAGTTACTTTAGAACTGCTATCTGATCACTAGGTGCGGTGATGTTCCACTGGCAATGCATGAAGGGTTGGTAAAATCTTACAGATGTACTGATGTCAGCTGCCTCGATAACGGATGGTTTTGTTATAATTCCCCCGCAATCTGAAGCGACAAATCGCGTTATCGAACGAAACGGGGCCACAAAATTACTTACTTTCTTCTTTGTACAAAAATTTGAACCCTCTACCGTTACCGAAGACATATTTGTCAGTCTTGAAAGTGATGGTGACTGCTTGTCGCATTCTTACAAGGGGTGGAAGGCTGTTGCCGCAATATACATCGTTCGTCTTTCGTCGGCCGAATGAAATAGGGAAAGTCCCCCCGGATAGGGTAACGTTATCGAAACGACAATCGGGAAAGCCTAAAACTTGATTTGCGAACCTATTTGTTGAATTTACTAGTTCCCTACCTCTCTCCAAATCAAAATCTAGAAATTGGACGTACAAGACGTTTCGATTTTTGCTAGTGATGTTGTAAACGCAATTCAATTGGCCTTTGTAAACGTTGGGATAATCCGGACTGACTATATACCTGGCGACATCGGTCGCTTCGAAACTTCCCCCGCAGTGCCAATCCCATTTTGCCTGAAATACCGAGGAGCCCATTTAATTCCACTTGAAGGCAACGCGCGCCTCAGTTACTTTAAATCCGCTGGCGCTTATTTTATCGTTGCTCCGGAATATTATTTTCATTTTGTTGGTTGTTGATCGGAATTCATCGGGGGCTGTTCTACCGCATTTTCTTCCCAGTGACATCCAACTATCGTCCCTGAAGTCGAATACTTCGACGTAGTCGTTGACGCAATCGGTTACCTCTTCGATGTGAAATCTTTCGATGAAATTTAGTTTAATGAAGTTACCGGGGTTGCTACGGACCTCCCACACGCATTCCACGTTATTGGAGTAGTCTTGGGGATACTTTGGAGTTTGTATTATTCGCGATTTGTCGTGGAATATCCCTCCGCAACCTAAAGGACTCAACGTCGATGATGTAGTTAAATAAAATTAAATCAAGCTCGCCTGTTATATCCGGTGTATACGTTAAGTTAAATCCTTTCCCGCTGCTTTGCTGACCTGGCTCGTATCTGTATTCTATATAAACTTTATTCGATTGTGCTAGAATGCTTTGGTCGGGTTTGTCATCTCGGCAATATTTTCCGAT
Organism: Cylas formicarius; assembly: GCF_029955315.1. Lineage (NCBI taxonomy): Eukaryota > Metazoa > Arthropoda > Insecta > Coleoptera > Brentidae > Cylas > Cylas formicarius. Next base: position 17,265,137 of record NW_026844225.1, read on the forward strand.
TCGAGGATGGATAGCCGACGGGCCGTTGTAAATCGATAGCGAATGTTTATCGCAATCGCTACCCAAATCTAACGATTGTATTTGAATTTTCACAGTTTGTTCAGAACCTATCGTCAATACCCAAGCACATTCGTACGGTATTTCGGGTTTATTCGGATAGTTGGGACTAGCAATGGAACCCTCTTCCCCGACGATTCGGCCGCCACACGGATGTGTTTTGTAGTTAATGGAAAAATTTAAATAGTACGTAGGACGTGTTTGGGCCTGCACGAAAATGAAAGGGTTATGGCGGCAAGCGAACAAAATGAAATTCGTACCAGTAATTTCGTCATTAAAAACGGAGACCTAATAACGATCGGACTAGACGTGGTGTAGCAAATAACGTAAATTAAATGGTTGTCTTGGTCGGTTATGGTCAAAGCCGTGTTGCTGGCTAAGCAAGCGGTTCCTTTAAAAGTAACATTCGTCGCGACAGTTACCGTCATGGCTAGCGTCTCATTCGGATTAAAGTTATCGTGCACCCATTGACAAACATATTCTTTTGTATAATTTGGATGGGTGATTATTCCATTCGTTTGATTAAAATCGCCAGTGCAAACTGAAAACAAAAACAAATTTCCCCGTTTAACGTGACGTAATAAATGACGATAAAATAAAATAATTCAGTTCTGAAACTCACTTGTCGGCTCATTGGAAGAATACGTTATTTTGAACCCACGATGCGTCGAAGGATATTGGGACCAAAAAATAATACGTGCTGTGTTATCGGTCGAATAGAAGGTTTTATCAGTAGCTAGATCTCGGGTAAAAGCAATTTTCGGTCCCACATCGAAGCCGTTGAAAATTCCGACGAATATGAAATGCCCGGATTGGTCCAAATCGAAATCTTCAACGTAAAAACTAATTCTCCGACCTTTCGGCACCCTGATTTGCCAATAGCAGTATCGGTTTTTGTGGTTCATTATCGGATATCCAGGCGACGTAAGGGTTCCAGTTTCTTGCGACAATGTTCCGCCACATTCTGTAATTGCAAAATTAACACATCGATAGTTTGATAGATATATTTACGTTACCCTCTTGGCTACTGGTAAATGTCAGTGAAAATGATTGTTGCTGATAATTGGTTCCTTGATATTGCACTATCACTTCGTTGGTTACCGTCGTTATGTTGTCTGGAAGTTTTCTTCCGCAATAAGTCGCCAGTTCGCTAGCTGCAGTATTTAACATCAATTCGTAAAAGTAGCTATTATAATAAACATCTTACCATTTTTATAATAAGGATTTACTTGTACCAAACGAACCTGGTTGCTGCCCTTATTGCATACTGCCGTGCCCATAAGGTTAAATTTCGTAAAAGAGATATCCAAGTAATGACCTATAGGTCCTTTTATGTGCCAGGTACAATTTACACTTCTTTCGAAACTTCTGTATTCCGGCGATTGGATGACACCCGTGGTACCTCGCAACGTACCACCGCAATAACCGATGGATACTTTGGCTTTAAACCCGTTTTTAGGGTCGTCGACGTTAGTGAAGAATTTTACGTACATTATATTGTCGGATGAAAAATTACTGCTCGGACTATCTCCGCAGTATCTACCTATCGCGGGGGAATATTCGGTACCGCCATCTCTTATTTCAACATATTCTTGATTGCAGCTAAAATTGTTTGGTGTAACATTTACTAAATTCTGCTTCTTTTTTTTTTACTTAGGGTCGTTGGTCAAATCAAATCTTTCTTCAAAGTCGATACGCAAAATTTCTCCCGCTGGTGCTCTGATAATCCAGATGCATTCTGTGTGTGGAGTGGGTATGTTCGGATAGTTTGGTGACGATATTTCTGTGAAATTATCAAACGCTGACAGAATAATTTGTCCGCCACACTCGACACCTATTTCTTGGTACTTCAACTTGAATCCCTATAAGGGGACAGACAACTGTACGTATTTGCTAAAATTGCCAATCGTATTTTACCTGGATAAGGCCGCTGCCTGTGTATTTGACATATATGTGGTTTCCCGTTGACTTCAGCACATTTGGTGATGGTATGTCATTGCCGCAATACTTTCCGTTACCTAGTATCGGACTATCTGAATATTGCCCGTTCCGGATCTACGTAAACAAAAAATATCATCAAAATCGAAATTTAATTCATACATTACCATTAAATAGTTGTGACATCCTCCCGTAACATTGGGTCCCAAATTAAATTCCACGAAACCAAGTTCGATGGTTCTGCCAGAACGTACGGTTATGTTCCATTGGCACTGAAAATTACCCCTTACGAAGTTTGTTACTCAACGCTGAGTTTAGATACTTACTTCTCGAGTTTGAGGAGATTTTTCATTGAAATTGATATACCCAGTTGGATCGGTCAGGCTTCCGCCGCAATCTTCTTGGACTTCAGCGAGAAAACCAGACCTATTGAGGAACTGGTTGGTTTTAAACGCGACTTTCATTAGATGAGTGCCATGGATAATAGTTTCCTCATCCTCATTTTCGCATATTTGTCGAACCAATTCCCAGCCCCGATTAGAATGTTTTCTCTGGTAGACTTCGATAACATCAGCTCGATTGCAGAGCCGGTTAGCGAATGTAAATAGATCGATCACTTTAAATGTGATTTTCAGGTGGTTCATCGGAATCGTGCTGAAGATCCATTCGCAGTTCAGGTTCGATCCGTATCCATTCGGATACCCCGGGGATTTTAGAGTATAGTTGTGTATTTCGTTGATAAAAATGCTTTCTTGGCAATCTGTAACCGGAGCAAATATATATCGTACATCGTCTTGGTCTATTTATTTGGTTACCTGAAGAGTTGGTAGAAACTAATCTTGGACTGCTACCGATTTCTTCCCATTCGAATAAGAAAATTGAACCCATACGTGAAGAAAATACTTCCATACCGATGGTTACCACATTGGACGACGATGTTACTGGGTCTGGGATACTATTTCCGCAAAAATGACCTAATAAAAGTGACGACGTATCTGGCCCATCATAAACCTTAAATTTTATTCGCAATAAAAATTACACTTTAATATTATAATTACTTTTAGACTGGTCGAGTGGCAAACTCCCTCCTCGCCTTCTTCCATGAAGAATTCTTTAAATATTATTTGGATTTTCATTCTGGTTTGCACCGTAATTGTCCACGTATAAGTTGCAAAACCCGTAAATTGTTGCGGGTAGAAAGGAGACGCAATCACACCTCGTTTACCAAAGATCTGGTTTTCGATACCTAAAAAGAGTACATCGAAATAAGTGTGCTCCCAAAGAAGCAGAAGTTGAAATTTATACTTCTTGAATATTGGCCGTAGAATCCTTTAGCTGTTACTTCTTGGTTCGAGGTATTCCGCGGGCTACCCTTAAAAAGCATCCACAAACTACCTACGTGGGTGAGGTTGGTGGGTCCTTGATTTCCACAATAAACTCCCTGTAAATTTCCCGAAGAATTACCCTGTCGAATTTCTAAATAATCAGTGTTGCAGTTTTCCGATTGTAATATATCAAATTCGATGAAGTTTATGATTAGCTGATTGCCGGGAGCCGCTGCGATGGTCCATTCGCATTGCATGTCAAACGGATATTTATTGGGGTATCCCGGTGTTGCAAAATAACCGTCCATGGACGTCAAAGTACCTCCGCATTCTTCATCGGGAAAACACAGCCGATTTTTTGATTTTATTTATTCCTCAATACTTACGGGAATCCATCACCGAGTAGGTAGCGAAAAAGTCTACATTCTCCTTGATTACAATATGCATGGTGGATCCATCCGTTACCAATGGGGGAGGCACTTTAGTGCCACAGTACCCTCCCAATAAAGGCGAATCGCTAAATGGTCCGTTATAAATCGACACTTGATGTTCGTCTTCGGGACACCAATTGTAATTCGAGCCCATATGCGTTATAGTTAATGTAATGTGTTTAGCTGAAAGTAGAGGATGGTAAATTAACTGCTGGTTCCGTGTTGGTGGGTCATTTACATCGATCGAGTGACTCTATGGTCCAGGAGCAGTTTCCTGCTGCACCCACGTCAAATTCTTTATGCAACTGTATGGTACCACTGCCTTGGGTGGTTATCCTCGCTCCGCAGCCCTGCAATATGTTGACTTGTTTGTTCCGAAAGGACTATCTGGTCACATTTCAAACCTTTTTGTATTTTGCCATGAACCCTTTGCTAGTTAACGCGGAATGAGCTCTGAATTCGATATACATCTGATTGTACGAGGATATTATCGTTCCATTCGGTTTTTCGTTTCCGCAAATCGTTTGTAAAACGGGATATCCCTGTGTTGGACCATCGAAAACCTACAACATGCGATGGTAGTATGTTATATGTGTCCAATTTTGAAACGGCCCGCTTAAACTTTTACTTCCATTGGAAAAGACTTTGAGAATTAAGAAAACAGGAACCAGAAACTAAAACGGCTTAATTTCTTAGTTCTCCAGGACTTTTCGCATTCGGAAAAACTAGCAGCCCGTTTGAAAATCGGAGGAGTAACTTTATCCCGTCGCTAGATTTTTTACTTTGATGTAGTTGGTCTGGCAAGTCACTAAGCGATTCTTTACTAAGTCAACGTCTTCAAATTCTAACTCTATCACGTGATTTTCATCGATATCGATCAACCATCCGCAGGTGTCATTTTTGCGATAGTTTTTGGGATAGTTGGGTGAAAATATGCTACCGGACGGCGCCGTAAGTGTCCCACCGCAACCTTATCAACGGGAAAGACAAATTTATCAGTTTGCAATTATTTTTAACTCTTGAGAAGTATACTTGTAGGTACTGAGGAGTAGTTCGCTATAAAACCTTTTCCCTGATAGCTGTAATCTGCTATAAAATGCACAAACGCTGTATTCCCTGTGGTGGTCAATGTAATGGGTTTTAATTGGTGGCAAAACTGGGATATCAGGTTGTAGTTTTCATCTTCTCCATTGTAAATCTAAAAACGGTGTCGGTACAATCAACGCAAGAACGTCTCTATGGAATACCTTAATGAAATCGTAGTCGCAGACATCGTCCTTTTCAACATCGATTTCTATGAACGTGATTTCGATACTATTTCCTGGCGCTACTTTTATAATCCATTTGCATTCGATGTTCGGTGGGTAACCCCGTGGATAGTTGGGTGACTTAATTTCCCCCACAGGGTCCGTCAGAATCCCCCCGCAACCTTAAAATGAGGGTTTTTCTCGGAGTATCGAGCAAATGTATTGAACATACCGAAAAGTTGCCACTCGATCCTGAATCCGGATCCCAATAGCAAACTGTCACTTACAAAATGGATTTTCGCTTGATCTGAATTGATCGTGATCAATCCTGGATTGTTATCTCCGCAGTAGCGTCCGTACTTGGTGTAAACCTGTTCCCCGTCATCAGGTGACGGCTGACTCTCCAAATACTCAATCTGCGAATCAATTATTCCACTAGTGCGATAGCATATGGAAAGCTCACCTCAACGTAATCGAAGGAACAATTGTTGCTTCCTAAAGTAATCGACCGTTCCAACTGAAAATGAGAGAATGTTATGTTGATGCGATTTTTTTGCGGTACTACTATATGCCATTCGCAATTTTGATCTTGGGGGTAGTCATTGGGAAAGTTCGGACTTTCTATCACTCCTCTAAATCCGGTCAAAGTATTGTGACACAGCGTGGAATACTGAAGATTGAATCCTCTGCCTTGGAAGCTTATATCTGACTTAAATCGGACTAACATAGAATTGCCGCTTGATGTTATCGGGTTGGTCGTGGTCGTGCAGTACTTTCCCAGCGATTTCGAATTCCTCAGAGGTCCATCGAAGAGCTGTTACATACAAAATTCACGGCACGTATCGGACCCAATTTGGGACATCTGACAAATGCACAAAATACCTCGACAAAGTCCAGTCCGCAAACGCTGTGTTTTTCTAAATCGATATCAACAAACATGGCTTGAATTTTCGCACCGGCGCTAATTGTTATCTTCCATATGCAATCCGTATTTTTAGCGTACAGTTCTGGATAGTGTGGAGAGATTATCGAACCCGATGGTGAACTGAGAGTACCACCGCAACCCGTTGATGCGGACGACCAAGTCATTTTAAAACCATGCCCTGTCTGGCTCATGTCTGAAGAAAACTTGACGAACAATTTATTTGCGTGTGACGGTATGGCTTTGGGTATGGTCGTCCCGCAGTATCTTCCTATGAGTGGAGAAGCGGACGTTCCACCGTTTCTACAATAACGATTGTTTGGGCCAACAAATTAATAAAAAAAATATGATTACCTTATTTCCAACCAGTCGTACTTGCAATTAGCGTACGATTCGATATTAAAGTCGTCGATGTTAAGCATTATTTGTCTGCCGCTGGGGACGGTGATGGTCCAAGTACACTCTCGGTTGATTGGATATTGGTTGGGGTATCCGGGAGATTTTATCACTCCGCCCGCGGTGAAATAATTTCCCCCGCATACTAAAAAAGCCGCTATATATTTCGGAAACCCAATGGAATATTAGCGAACCGTTCGTTTCTTTAATGAACGTGTATGAAGCCAGAAATCCTTCGCTGCTGATTGTTGTGTCAGAAATAAAAGTTATGGTCATTATATTGGAGGTGGATAGCATTACTGGCGGTAAAGTATGACCGCAGTATTTGCCCATCAGTCCACCTAAGCCTTCCGTGGCGTTATCGAATATTTGAACGTAGTCGTAAGTACAATCGAAGCTCTGCTCAAGGCTAAACATCATCCACGTCAGCTGGATAACCTTTCCGGGTGGTGCGATAATGACCCACTGACAATTAGCGTGAGCGGGGTACGCACCGGTGTGAGCCTGAGTCACCGGAGAGGATATGGTTCCTAGTTCTTTTCTTAGAATGCCGCCGCATCCTAGAAGTATCAGCAAAAAATTTATAGTGAACGTATAAGGGCAAATCTGGATGAAATTCGTACCGACGTCGATCGACGTGTAGTTTGCAATGAAATTTTCGAAGAAACTAGTTTTGTAGAACTTTAGCCACAAATGGTTCGTCGACGATTCAACTTTAATCTTCGTTCGTCCGCAGTATCTTCCGATTAAGGTGGAATTCGCGCTGTCTCCATCTCTGACCTTATAATGTGTTTTGGGCATAGAAAACAAGCAAACTGTTGTATGAAACGAATGTTACCTCAAGATGACTGGATACTCCGCACGACGAGTTAGACGATCCAAGTAAATTAAGCTCCAAATTTAAAATAATTAGATTACCCATTGGTTGTATGATTTCGTATATACAAGTTCTGGTGCTCGTGCCTAGAGATGAAGTAAATCCACCTACGGCGCCAGTAAATTGCTCTCCGCATACTAAAATTTAAACGGTATTCGTATGTGAATACTCAAGTCGTTAACTTGCTCCATACTTATTTCGTAGTGTATTTTCCACCCATGATTTCTAGATTTCCACGTTTTTGAAACTACGAGCACATCAGAAGATACGGATGTGTAAGATCCCGGCAAGGTGGTGCCACAATATTTTCCTATCAAGGGAGCCGACCTAGAGATCCCTTCATAAATCTAAAAACTTTTGTTAGCAATTTCTTGCATTCGCTTCCGAAGGACAAAGTCTTACGGCAACGTAGTTGTCGCGGCAATTGGAATCATCTGGCACATCTAATTCCAAAAAAGTCAGTTTAATCCTAGTTTTTCTCATGGTTTGAATGGTATAGTCGCATTCAATTGTTTCTGGCGCAGCATCAGTTAGCTCCGCAGATTTTATAATGCCATTATCGAACGTAAAAACGCCCCCACACCCTGGTACGCCTGTGTCGATAGAATTTCGTTTTCAACGATTGAATTTCACTTAATTTTGACTACGTTACCGTCGACGGTAGAGTAAGTCAACTGGAATCCTCGGTAATTTGTGTTATTATCGGAATGGAAATGTATCAGCACCAAAGACGATTGCGAATAAAATGGCGACGGTAGAGAAGTATTGCAAAATTTCGCAAACGGTTTGCTTTGGTTCCACGAATCTCTTAAAATTATTCCGGAGAAAAACTACAATGATTTTGTTCGATTATAACTAGAAAAATTGGTGTTTTATGGAGGCACCTCCAAGAAGTCACGGGAGCAATCTGGATTGTTGCCGATGTCCAGCAAATAGAAATGAAAGAGATACCTTTTTCCAACTTGGGGATGTAGTAACCAAAAACAGTCCCTATAAACGATTCAAAAGTTTTAAGATATATAAAAATGTTTTCTTTTGGACTTTGTGGTGTACCTGTTGTTTGGGTAATTTCCTGGTGACCCTGGCGATTTGATGGTGCCGTGGGAGGCTTGCAAACTTTCGCTGCACACTTTATATGAATATTAACTAGTTTTAATACCGCGAATTTTGGCATACTTACTGGGGTTTTCAGATTTCCAGCTAACTTCAAACTGCGGCTTTGTGGTCGTCCTCCTATCGGATTTAAACCAAATATAAACCATATTGTGAGTAGTTTTGAAAGTTCCGTTTAAAGGTAAGGCGGTTCCACAAAATCGTCCCAACGGATTGGCTACCGTGTTTCTTCCGTCATGTATCTTAAAAATGTAAATTTTAGATTTTCGTTATTCCAAAAACACGCTCCAATAACCTGTATCCATTCGTACGTACACGGCTCGTCTGCGAGATTAAATTTCTCAAATTTTATATTGAGGACCGAATTTATGTCGGTCTGGATAATCCAAGCGCAGCTGAACGCTGTCGATTTTCCGAACGCGCTGAAATCATCCGGAGGATACTTTAGGGTACCGTTGGCACCGTATAGGTTTCCTCCGCAAGATTCTCTTTGTTCTTGGCATACGTTTCCATAAAATCCGGTCAAACAAGCGCAACGGAATGACAGACCGACGTTTTGACAAGTGCCCCCATTTTGACAGGGATTCGAATCACAGGGTTTGCCGAGGATATCACAATTCGTCCCCGAATAGGGTGCCTGGCAAATACATTTGTAACTTTGGTTATTTACGACGCACGTTCCGTAGACGCACGGATTGGGGTGGCAAGAGCTGGAATTTGTTACAGGAACGCAACCTGCGACGCCTATACCGTTCCCAGTGTATCCCGCTGGACATATACATTGAACGTAGGTGTCGCTTATACCTGGAAGGTTTTATAGACGATCACTATGAAACTCACGGGTAATTTATAGGGGTACTTGGGTTATCCACGCATCTAGCAACGATATTGCATCCACCGTTGTTGACATGGCATACACCCTTGTAGCTGCAGGTTTTACCGTCGCCCATGTACCCTGGCGGGCAAGAACTACATTTACTCGACCCCTAAATAAGCGTCAAATCAATTAAGAGTTTCTTATTTGAGAAGTTCGGCTTACAATGGTGTTGACGCATTCAACAAACGGTGACACGCTGCATCCGCCATTAAACAGTTCGCATTCGTTGATATCGGCGCAGTAATACCCGTTGCCGGTGTAGCCTAAGAACGCTTCTGTAGATACCGTAACTTAAAATAGGTCACTTCAAGATTACCCTGAGGACATTGGTGGCAGTAGAACGATCCTGGGACATTGACACATCCCACCAGAGGATTCGTAGAACACGGGGGGTGATCGAGTTTACATTCGTCCACGTCAGCAGAACACGCAGCGTGGAGACCATCGTTTATCCATCCTTGGTCGCAAAGACATTTGTAACCGGCCGCGTTGTTTTGAGGGATGCAGGTGCCGTGGCCGCAAATATCCGTCGATCCGGAACTACAGTCCGATGATTTTCGAGTGCAGTGGAGTCCGATCCAAGGATCCGGACATAGACATCTGCAAGAGAAGTAGCATGAATAACCCAGGGTGGGGGGTTGAACGATCGCAGATGCAGGATTACTCGTAAGTTCCCGGTCGGTTTACGCATGTCGCGCCATTTTGGCACCCCAAGTCGGTTCCTGCAAATCGAGCGCATTCGTTGACGTCTTTTTCGCAAGTCGGACCTTCCCATCCGTCTAGGCATCCGCACAGGAAACCGTTGAACAGATCCCTACACGCGCCACCATTTTTGCAGGGGTTTAAAGCGCAATCATCGGTTGATAGAAGTTGTTGCAACGTCAGCAAGGACGTTTGGAGTCTGGCCAGTTTTTGATTGATTCTCCGTAATCTAACGTCTTGAGATGGTCCTCGGGCCGTCGCAGTGAAGTTACTACCGTTTACCGGAATCGCGACGTTCATCAGCCTTTGTTCCAAATCGTCTATTCTGGTGTAGTAGTTGGAAATAAAGCTTTGATAGGATTTTAGAATTTTCGTTGCGTTGTGTGCCTAAAATCGTCAGGTTTTTGAATCGGCGAATGTTAAAGTCGCAAACTCTTACTCCTAAAAGAGTCGCCATCAAGTCCATCTCGTTGACGCTCATAGCAGACGCAATGAATTTAACATTTTTATCGGCGGGCATTTCGAAGTACAAATGGCCGTCTTCAACGTAAATTTGTGGACTACGATTAAGAAATTCATTGTCAGCGTCATAAATTGACATAATAATCTAGGGGTGGAAGACGTCATTATTTATTTACTAAAAGTGGTTTCGATTTGGACACTTTATCCGTCCGTCGAAAAATATAGATTTGTTTGCTGGACTATTTTTAGAAATGAATATTTTATACAGGGTGTTTGGAGGAGCGTAAGCCAAAGTTGGTGGGCGTAAAGACTCGACATTTCGTGAAAAGTGACCCAGTTGGGCTAGCTCTGCGCGAAATAGGGTATATTTACAATTTTTATGTGTCTGGTTTTGGCGCTTTCAGAATAAATGCTAGTTTTCCTTATTATTTTCAACGTTGAACGCTGAAAGTTGCTAGCAGTTTTAATTTTGACGATGACGTCGGTCTTCTACACATTCAAACGACTTACCGATCACTGTAAGATTTTGCAAAAACGCAAATTATAAATGCGCTAATTATAAAAGTTATGATCCTGATGTACCGCATTTTAGTCACTAATAATGCACAACCAGTGTTTAGCGACACATCTTTAAACTGCCGATGCTGTTCTCATTTGGACAATATTAATATGGGCGGGTAAAAGGGGCGGCAATTCTCAGTTACTCGTTTTCGGTGGACATCGTAAATTAATATATAGGGCGTTTTTATTAAACTCCCAATGGTTTGGCAACGAGTCACGCGGATCACTAGCAATAGGAAGCAAAAATCTTTTTTTATTTGCATTTCTTACAGCTGTCCATAATTATTCCAAATCTTTAGGAGTGCCGAAACAACTAAGTATTGAAAAGATAAAACCGTATGCTTGGTGGAACGTAGATAAACTCATTTATACGACTTATTTTAATTGGCAATAGCAAGTAGGTACAAGTCTCTATTTTCTTGTGATTAAAAGCGTTTCCACGATCTGAACTTTATTTTTCAAACGTATAATTTGAAAAAGCGTATCACCTCGTGGATAAACTCTTACCCGTTATCTCTAGATAAATCATATCCGAACTTTACATTACGTACGGCAAGTATGTAAATACAGCCGGCTTCCAACGACAGATAAGATGTTCTACAGAAAAATGTTTAAGAAATGAGTATGGTCGTCAACAGAATACGAAATTACTAATGGACCACACGAAAACAAAAAAAATTGTGGTAGTAGGAGACGGTGCGTGCGGAAAAACATGTCTGCTAACGGTATTTGCGACAAACGAATTCCCTGAAGATTACATCCCCACAATTTTCGAAACTTATTTGAAAGAAATCGAAATCGACGGCCAAAAGATTAGACTGGCCCTATGGGATACGGCAGGTGAAGAAGACTACGATAGGTTGAGGCCTTTATCTTACCCCAGAACGGATCTTGTAATTATATGTTTCGGATTGGATAATCGAACATCTTTAGAGAATGTCAAATCCAAATGGTATCCTGAGATCAAACATTTTTTGCCGGGGGTTCCGTACATTTTAGTCGGGAATAAATTGGACTTGCGAAGGGGTAGCCAAACGCCGACATATCGCGACGGTTTAAAAGTGAGACGGAGAATTAAAGCCCAAGGATATTTTGAATGTTCGTCTATGTGTTCGTTGGGAGTCAGGGATATTTTTGAACAAAGTGCGCGAATTTGTTTGAATCCCAAGAAAAAAACTTCGTATAGGAGCTGTTTGATCTTATAATAAACGAGAATCTCAGAGAAATTTCGCGGACAAATAAAAATTAATTATTTATTTGATTTTTGACTTATAACATTATAACCAATAAGTGCAAGTATTTGAGGACGAGGTTAGACTTGCCTTTAATTTGTGTTTGTGTTATATAAATGTTAAATTGTTGAGAATCTAATGTAATCTGTATAGAACGACAATAGAACTAAAAACCACGTTTATACATTATTCTATGTATAAATTATGCAAATTTCGCTGTTATGCGTCGATTTGTCAAGTCAGGATGGGTTTAATGGTGAGTTTAGTGGCAGGCCTCAAAAGGTCCTTAATATATAAGTTGAAATCTTTTACTTCTGAAAAAAATGTATTGCGTTATTAATTTGAATTTGAATTTTGCATATTGGGGCTATATATTTCATGACAGGCAACTCTTTTATTTTTATCTCATAAAAATATATTTTTTAAAAATCGCTTCTTCCTTAAATATAAAAAATTGTAATATTTGTAACAGTCAAGCGGAGAAAAACTTCTAAGTACGATAATTTATAGACTTATGTTTTTAAAATATATATTCAACCTGAATCATATTACTTATTGCAAATTATTACATAAAATAACCATTTTTTTATTTAATATAATTAAGCTCTACCCACGTATAGCGTCCTTTGTGGAGCAACGAGTGGCTTTTATTGCCTCTTGAACATCCGAAAATTTTTTAAAAAATTATAACAGGGGGCCATTTAAGAATAAAACGTTATCTGCCACCAATAGAGAAAGGATCAAAGTATATAACGCAGAAATTTCAGCCCCGCTCGATTGTAAATAAGCGAGATATAAAAACTCAAACATTTTGGGCTGGGGTTTTCCCCAAAAAAAATTGTATTTATTTTTGCTCCTACAAAGTCAATTTTTTTATTGAAGGTAGAGGCCAATGAAGTCTATACACCCCAGCCGCTGCGTTATAAGCGACTTTCCAGTAGAGGAAGGGCCGACATGTATATAAATTTGAGCTTTCAATCAAATTTCTATAATTAAAAATAAAATGGCCTGTAACATTAAATGTGGGGTGTCCTGTACATGAGCAACATGAAAAATAATTTTTGAATAAATATGAAATAGAATGTTTTATATTACTATTTATTGGAGATTTTTGAAAAATGTTTAAGGCAGTCTATAATGTGCATTGGATATTCATTTCCCATCTTTTTTTTTTTTTTAATGAAAATAACGTTAGGGTCGTTACCACATTTATTTTGTTTACACAAAAATTATTGACACAAATTGAAAAATTTTTAGAAAAAAAGGTTTTAGTATTTAGGTATATTCAAAATATATATAATTAAAGTAAATAAAGTAACACCTAGGGACTGAAGTCTGGATTTTTTCTTAATATTACAAATCCCTCCATAATCGGAGTCAAAGAAATGTATTCTTCCGTGGCCAATTCAGCCCTTTCGCCGTGAGCGAGCAGAACAGGGGTTGTGTGAGTTTGGAATCCGGTTATGGTTTTCGGTTTTCCGGCCTGGCCAACTACATCGACAGCCTAGTGAAAAACAAAAATAAATACATAAAAATTTTATTTTATAAAAAAATTATCGATTTTAAGTGCAACATAAGCAAAGAGACGAAGAATTATTTTGTTAAAACAAATTGCCAAATATCATCCATGAATTTCGTTAATTCAAACGGTTTGGCAGACGGTAATAGACTTTCATAAAAATTTACGAACACTTTTTATACCTGCAAAGACGCTATCGACAAAATGTAGTCGTAGTATATTGTGTAATCAAATACCCGCGTATGTTCAGAGTACGTTATGAATCATTATGGACGATAGCGAGAGCGACTGGGCGTTGATTTTGGAGGTTTTAATGTAAAATATTTTAATTTATATTTGGTGTGGAGTTGATTATAGTGTTAGTGATAGAGAAACTTACCAAACCAACTCTAACCGGAACCGGTAGCGGATCCAAGTGCTCGTCGAACGTAACCAACATCCTCGGTTGCATCGCGGCTGCCAGCGTGTATAGCAGGTAATGAGATTTAGCCAAAATTACTGTAAATAAATTGAAAACCTCAAAACCCTCGTATTTTGTCGGTGAAATCCATCTTTTGCATCTGATGGATCCAGAAATTTTATCTAGAGTGAGACGGACAACTCATAACTCCTATTTGAGGTTTTTGAGCGCAAGTGTTTTGTTTAAATCTTCTTTGAACTAGGTGGTTGTGATTTATTTTGACGGCGTTAATTAATAAGTGTTTTTTTTTTAATCGCAAATACTTGTGTTGCATATAAATATAGGTGTAAATATCAGTAAGAATATATATCGGTAGGCAAAGAAAGTAATCCACCCCCAGTCACCCATTTATACAAAGGAGCAAGAAGACATCAATCGCGTCTCTAACCCTCTTTTTCTATTGTATAATTTGCTGTTGCCGCTCCAGTTCAGATCGAGTTCCCTGTTTTTTTTTCACGAAAAATCTCTTTGAAACCTAATTTGATGCAGGATTACGTTGTTTATTAAGAATTTAAAAAAAGAATCACATTTCTTCTCACCTTTTTTTTTTATTAATATTTGGCCTGCAGAGACTTGGTTATACATAATTATTTTCGGGCCTATTTTTATCATTCTTTTTGAGGAGGCAAGCTAATTCGCGGAAGTTGTAAAGCGATAATTTTTGTACCCGCGCCACTGATTTGAGGAAAAAATCGAAGTAAATTATTTTTTTATTGTTTAAGAACATAATATTTTTGGAAATGAAAGGTGACCTTATATTTAAGTAACACTAATTGAAAGTGAAAATAATAGATTCCGTTTTTAATTGGGATAATTTTGACCTGTAAAAAAAATCCAATTTTACTATTTACAAAACTTCTGGATTCCTCTCGGTTTTTGCGAACTTGCTGACGTTTCGCCAATCATCCTGTTGGCTTCTTCAGAGCTAAACTGAAACAGGTTCATATTTTACTCTGTACCTACTTATATATTGTTTGAGGGGAAGCGGAGCTAAATGAGGGACATGAATATCCAGAAGTTTTGTAAATAGTATTACAGTAGCCTCTGGAAGTTTCTTTGAAAAATTCTATTTTTTTTTTTGTAAAGAACGCCAAAATTGGTTTTTTTCTTTGTTGGCCCATTTTTGATATTTCTTCCAGAAAAAGAATCCTAATTATTGCATACACTTACTATTTTTAACGTCGAGGAACCCCACAAGGGTACCTAATAACCCGGCTACAGCTACGGGACTCATAAGCTGCCGGTCGCTGTGGTAAGGGCTAAGAGTTAAGGTACCCTTTCCTAAATGAGTTAAACCTTGAGCAATCCTAACCATAAACAAATTATTTGGATCCTTGGCGTGATACTGGGCTAGCTGCCTTAGCATGGCCGCCAACCTGGCATTGTTGGTGCCAGCACCTACCAAGCCCATGGCAAATATAGCGTTATGGGCTACTTCGGCATCGCTATCGTGCGAAAACTTGCTAAGTGTATCCAATATACTCAATTTCGGATTCGAAACCGATATCAAACCCAATGCTAAAGGCACCGCCCGCCTTATGACTGGTTCGCAATAGCGTAGCAAGTGTCCAAAGGTACGGAACGCCATTTCGCTTCCAATATCTTCTCCCATACTGATAAGGGCGATTCCTATAACCGCAATCGCTTGCCTCGCGGATAGATCTTTCTCCTTCTCATCCGATTTATCCTTTTTCTCTTTGTCTTTTTTGTCTTTGTCGGAAGCGTCAGATCCCTCGTAGTGTTCTGAACAAATGTGAAGCAAATGTTGAACTTTGAGCACATTCCCTGTTCCCGCGTAAGCGCATATGTCGACCATGGTGGTTGCCATTGATCTAAACGGTTCCGGTATTACTTCCAACGCTGCAATGATGGTGTCGATTTTTTCCTGTTTACCCAAGTGACATAAACCAAGGCCGAGAGGCAAAAATCGTGCGTGAGTGTCTTTCAATTCCGTTTCTGACTTTTCCATCAATGTTTGCATGATCGTTGTCGTGACTTGCACATTTCCGGAACCAACAGCAATCATACCGCACGCTAAGGCTGCCATTCCTATAACCTCCATGTTAGATTTTGGATCGGAAAATACGGGGAAGAGCAAGCTTAAGACAGCTTCACGATTTGATCCCACGTAAGCCAGACCTAACCCGACAATTGCTCCGATTCTCATAATGTTCGTGTTATGGAGTACATAATCGCTGAGGAGTGCCAATGCGGGGTCGCATTCGTTTCTGACCCCGCAATTGACAATTCCGCAGGCTAATAAAGCCCCCGATTTAATATGGTCTTCTGATGAATATAAATATTTATCAATAGGGGTCAAACCTACAAAAACCTACCATAGAAACTACATTTTTTTTGTGAGTTATTAAAATGTTTACCCCCATCAACATCCCAAAGTAGTACTAGCCCCAAAGATGCTGTCGCACTCAGCATTCCGTGTTCTTTATTTTTGTAAAGCCATTTATTGCCGTCTTCCATTAGAAGCTTGTCTTGTCCAAAAGCAGCATTAACAAAACCATTGACGAAACTGGCCGCCAGATTTTGCCTGGCTGAATCCACTTGACTACCTCCAAATTGAGGCCGTGTATTTTCCAAGTGGGATTTGTACACATCTTCGGGAGTTTTTGGTTCCATTATGTCTAACTATAGATATATACAATTTATTTTTTTAATTAGTTAACCCGCTGGGCGCACAGTTACAGTTTTAAATTTTAATGCCTTGATATTACTTACCTCTCGTGCTAAATTGAGAAAGTGATTGTTTAAATGACAATTAGCCATAATTTCCACTAGATCCTCATATTCATTTGTGCTCTCGCGAATTTCAACAAAGATTTGCTGCCTTCCAAGCATAAAGGCTAATTGCTTTTGAACAGTCCTACACACATTATATATATATACATATATATATTTTTAATCCAGGATAAATTAGATTTAAAATACTTACGTGTCATTACATGATACGAATATTTCTTCAATAAGACTGTGGTCATTAAGTTGCATTGCTAAACGTAAAGCTTGGGGATACTGATTGTATTTCCTGAACAACATCAAGGCAGTTTGTAACAGAGTGGTATTTTCAGGATCAGCTACATAAGGGACACAGCTAAAAATTTAAAAATATCAAGAGAACTGAACAACACACTTTTTGTTCTGTTACCTGGTCAAGTAGAGACACACTCTTGGATAAATACTTTCATCAATATTTTCTTCCAGTAAATCTAGTCTTTCTATCTCCATCAGTAGGTCACAGGCTTCTGCTTCTGCATTGTGACTCATGTTGTAAGGTACAATTTGTTTAGCTAACTGGATCAACTTATCTTCAACTTCCTTGTCATCAACATCTTTTTCAGCCCATTCACCAGCAATTTCACCAGATAAATGTCTATAAGTACCAAAATTTTGGAATGATTTTTAGGATATTACAACAGAGTTTATTTATTACCTGACATATTCATGTCCCCATTCTCCAATTTTATCTAGATCTGAAAGTAGTCTGTATTTCAGGCATTCACGTCCTTCCCCCAATGTCATTGTTAATACTGACACAATATCAGCACAGACCCTTTTTACCTTTTCATCTTTAATTTTTTCATATATTTGCTTCATTGTATCATAATGTGGCCTCATAAACTTCAATGGTTTGGGTACTGAAGTCATTGAAGTGGTTGAAGCTTTGATTCGACTGGCCAGAGCATATAAAGCCGCTAAATATAAGCTCTCATCATTTTCCTTGAAAGAACATTATTAAAATTTAAAGGTAAAATATACCAAAACACACTGACTTGTAATCTTTCAACACACAGATTGAGCTCATCTTGAAGTTGCTTATCTTCTTCAGACTAAAACATAAGATTGCATAGAATGAAGACATACTGTCTTTAAAAAAAATATATTTGTTAATTATTATGGCAAGGTTGCTAAATTATAACCTACCAATTCACTTTTGTCATCTTCAGTTTCTTTCTTGGGGTCCACTTTTGGAGCTTCAGCTTTTATTTGACTCATTCTGCACACTTTTTCTCTCAGTTGTTTCTTATTTTTTATTAAAAGCTGCGCCACAATTTAACTTGCTTCAAATAGTAATATGCTGGGTCATTTCCACTGACGTACAAACTAACCTCAAAAATTGCGAAGAATGAATATCATTGCCGATAGACGGCGCGCAATAATCTATTGAAAACATTTTATTCCTCTTTTACTTTGTTTATTGGGCAAAGGTGTAAGAATCATTTGGCCAAATATTTTTTTCTCTATGTCATTAGTATATAAAGAAAAATGGTTCTATGCTTCAATTCAATAGACAATTCATGGTCATTTGTTTTGGAATATGAAGCGAGGTATTTTTGTTTTGAATTGAGTTTTATTTGCATAATTCAATTATGACAGATGGATCTGGTACTGCCATTAACAATGATTTCTTGAATAAAAAGTCTTGGGAAGGATTTAATAACTGGTTGCACTGCATATGTATAATTACGTTTGATTTGGAATTGGGGCAAGCTCTTGAGGTAAATCTGTTTCGTTTGTCTATAAAAGTGATATGCACTTAAAGATAGATTTTTTGCAGAGTGTTTATCCTAAACACATACGGCTCACTAAACAAGAGATCTCCAATATATGTTACTTGGCCTTTCCTGACTCCAATTCGGGTTGTATGGGTGATACTTCGTTTGTTATAAGAGTACCCAGTCAAGGTACGAAGCAACTCAGATCTGAACTCGTCCAATATAATGCCAAATGTTTATCATCTTTAAAAGTGGTAGAAACACATTATTGGGGATATGTATACTTCAGACAAGTTAAAGACATTACGATGCCAAGGGGCTACTTCCAAAAAGTAAGCCATGCTATGTAATTGATAATAATGATAATAATGTGAATATTTTTTAGAGTGTGGTTCTTTTATCTTATCTTCCATTTGTTAATTTGTTTAGTAAGTTATGTGGCTATATAGCCCCAGAATATTTTGAACATGGCGATGCTAGCTTAGAGGCCGTTTGTTGTAACATTGATGCTTGGCCATCGCCAGTTCCTGGTTCTACACTTGCGCTCCCAATTTTAGGTTCAGTTTTTCAAGTAAATATCTAGGTATTGATACAAAAAGGATAAATATTCAGGGTATTTCAAATTTTAGACTTATATACCCAAATCAGGAAACTACACAGCAAATTCAAATTTAGTGTCGCAAAGTGATTCTGTAGGAAATCAGGTCATAATGAATGTAGAAGATCTAAACTTGTTTGAAATCTTACAGCCAGTGTTGCCACATATTCACTTATTGTGGGAGTTGGTGATAACATCAGAACCAATAGTTGTTATGGCTTCATCTCCTATCAATTGCTCGTCAATGGTTTTAGCCCTAACAAGGTAACTATAAACTGGGGGACCTTTCTTGTTCTCGATTTGATAACGATTACCAAATTTTACTAATTTTTTTTAATGTCTTATGTTTAGGATGATTTCACCTCTTCAGTTTTGTGGAGATTATAGACCATATTTTACAATACATGACAGTGATTTTAAGCAATACACTAGCAGAATTCAAGGTCCACCGCCTGTGATTTTAGGAGTGACAAATCCGTTTTTTGCCAAAACATTTCATCACTGGCCCCATACTATTAGACTAAGTGAAAATTTAAGTAAAAATTTTAGTTTTATAAAGGCAGATTAGATGTTAATGTACCATTAATTTGCAGGCTATTGCCAAAAGTACAAATTAAAAAGGACAGCGTCAACGAAAATTGTAGAGGGAGATTCAGGTATTTACACAACATATAAACCATTCTTACATAAAGACAAAAATATTATAAAAAAATTAATGAGCGGGGTAAGTTCAAAAAGACCTTGCGAAGTTCAGTCAGCTATGCTAAAGCGACATCTATTGGAGCTTACAGAAAGCTTTATTATCCCTTTGGAGAGATATTTAGCCAGTTTAATGCCCTTACAGAAAGACGTCACACCTTTTAAGGTAGCCCTGCTCTTAGAATTGTGCCTAGTAGGTTATGCATAATTGACTGTTTTTAGGCCGCTCCTAAGCCAGACACCTTTAACCCAGAAAATTTTTTTGCCACATTAGAAAATGCTGGACCTCAATTAACCCTCGGCAACACTGGGATAAAGGGGGACTGGATAGGATTATACAAGAAATTCTTCCGTTCGCCAAATTTCACAGCCTGGTTTCATACTAGATATACTGAATTAACACTGAAACTGCAAGCACTGCAGTTAGAAGCACTTGCTACTGCAGTAAGTTGATTTTTAATTGTTTGAGGTAAACTGGTATTCAAATTTGGCATTTTAGGATTTAAAAAGTTGGGTACAAGACCGTGATGAAGTGGAAATTATGGATATGGTGTTGAAAATAAAAGCAAATATAGGAAAATGTGACGAAACGAAGATTCCTATTGGTAACACTGTTAAACCACAATTATCTCAAAGACTGGATGATATTGTTGCTTCATTACCCGACGATCTAAAAAATATATTAGAAATTTCATGATATTGGGTTACTAGAGCCGGGCCTCTAATTCCATTTTCCATGTTTTTCTAGATATTTCAAGACAAATATTTGTTATGTACTAATGTTTTTGAAACCGGAAGTGTAGCAACGCAGAATAAATAATAAAATGACAACATATCAATCTCGTTTTGGGTATGTTTGAGCAATTTCAGATCAGAAAGCAATAAATTTTACTCTTCTAGTTTGGTACATTTGAACTACTTTGATGTATAATGATACCTGCGTCAAATATATCCGATTTCAAAATATCTTTGAAATTAGTTAAATCAAATTTCATAGAAAACAAAATGATACTCAATATTGTTAAAGCATTTATATTTTTAGGATACAACAACGTAACTGAAAATATTGTTTTTCTACCGCAGGAAAAATT
This sequence comes from Cylas formicarius, assembly GCF_029955315.1. Taxonomy (NCBI): domain Eukaryota; kingdom Metazoa; phylum Arthropoda; class Insecta; order Coleoptera; family Brentidae; genus Cylas; species Cylas formicarius. The sequence continues at coordinate 17,286,152 of NW_026844225.1, forward strand.
GAACATTGAACAAATTTTTATATTTATTAAATTGATCAATAAAAATGTATTTTTTGAAGTGAGTTGTTTTTTTACCTTTTTGGATGAAATATTGTTTTATACTCATCATTTTTAAAAGCCACTTGCGGGTTAATTAGTCCATGTACCATAAAGTAAGGCTGCATAAATAAATAAAACAAAGCAGTTGCCCTATGTTCTCTATTCCCAAATACTTTTGTATGTGACAAATATTCGGTTAAACTACATTTGCCTAAATTACTTTCATAAGACATATTTTTATTCTAAATGACAAAACAATTTCTTTTTAATTCATTTGTAATTCACATTTGTTGCGATTATATTTTTGCTACTACTTTGTAATAATTTATTCCACCTCAAGTTGGGGTGGCATTTTTTATCTTCCTGTTTTTATTACATATTATTTCATTGGCTTATTTCTAGAGTATTTTTGTTTTCTTTCGATTATACCTTTAGACTTAACTATTAAAACTAAGAAAAATATATTTTAGTTACACAGCTGTGTAGCTGATTTGTTGATATATCAAAAGCTGTAAACATTTCCTATATGGATATAGTTTGTAGTTGTAAAAGGTGCTGAGGAATAGTTTCAATATAACCACATTCTTGATGGAACTATATGTTGGGATAGTGCCTTCAGAATGTGATTATACTGAATTTAACCATCAATAAAGCATTGACATGTCCGTCAGGCTATTAATTTCACGGTTAAGTACAACTTGTTGTTTTAACAATGCGTCGGCTTTGCTCCCAAATTCATTCAATATTTGCTTGCAAAACATATCTTCGTCAAATTCTTTGCCTTCCTCTTCCAGAGCTTTTTTCCGGGTTGCTATTATATTATTGTAAAGATCCAAAACCTGCAGAAAAAGAATTCTAATATACATTCAGTTAACATTAAAAATGTTTTGAATTTACCCGACGGTCAACTTTATCCAGTTCCTCTTTTAAATCATTGCAATGAATATCGTTAAAGACCAGCGATCTTAGTTTATTTAGTTCCTCAACATTGTATTTGTTGATTGTTGATAATTCCTGCTGACATTTTTTTATTTCTGCATATATTTCATCCTTGGGTGTACACTGGAATGAACAATATTCAGTTACACTAAAAATGTTTGCTTCACATTTAACCACTAACCTCAGGCACCTCTTCCAGTTTTAAGGCTCTATTTAAACAGGCCCCAATCACTAGGTTCTGTTTAAATTTGGAAAAGTCCAAAGCTACAATTATAATTACAAGATAAAATAATTAAATCTCCACATGATTTGCTTACATTTTGTTTTGTTAACTTTTAATCCATTGTCCCCAATTTCCTGTATTAATGCGGATGGTATGCTTTGTATTTGTGGGGCCCAAAATGCGGCAACCATGCTAAAAGAGGTGTAAATAACATTTATGCAATATAGACACCACATCACTTACCTATGCAGGCGATTTTTTTTTAAATCGACTGTACACACTTTTTTATTGGGAGATTTACCAAGATTTTGTTCTTCATTAATTAGTTCCTCTGACCAAGTGTTAGCGTAATGCTCGCCCATCTCTGGTATTTCATAATCAATTTCTTTTGAAAATTCTTGTATAAGGGTATCCAGATACTAAAAATTATGTCATTCTGTGAAATTTAACACAAATAAATATCTTGGAAGTTTCTTACCGCGACATCATTTTTACTAACAGGGGCGCAGTATGGTTCAGTAGATGTCCAAAATTTCACTGAATTGTCATTCTTTGGCAGGGAAGGTTTTTTATATGGACGTTTTCTTTTAAATGAAGTCTAAGGAAATTACTCAATTGGTTTGGTTATTATATTAGGAAAGAACTTAAGTACCTTATCATGGGCCCTTTTTTCATGCTCACTCTTTTCTGAGGGTTTAATTTCACCTAAAAAGAATCTTTGTCTAACGGCAGCTGTCGACAAAAGTTTCTCCAAATCGTGTTGCAACTGATTTAAGTCATCCATCCCAACCGCTTCCTCTTTAGTTTTTCCAAGTACTAAAAGACACAAAACATATCCAAAAGATATTAAATCACGCAGCAGTTACTCACTTGCAGCATATTTAGGCAGTAACCTGGCATTATCGGCCTGTTTAACGATAGGAATACTAGCAAAATCTTTAACGTCAGGCAACTTGGGTTCAGATTTGTGATGGGACAGTAATTTACCGTTCAATTTGTGATTTTTTTGGTTAGCAATGGCTCTTTTAGAATGACCAATTTTACCGTTAGAACCAACATTTTTAAAATTTTCAAAAAACATTATTGTTATTTACAATATATGCTACTTATCCACGTTAACATCCAAATAACAAAATTTCGAAGCAATTTATTTCCAAATGTCAGTCTGAGTTAAGAAAATGTTGGGTTAGTATTCTGTTTTTACGTATCTATGACCTTTATCGGATTGGGCAAACGTCTGTTTAGTATTTGGCTTTCGTTTATAGGAAAATAAATTTTTTTTGCCTCCATCTGGTGGCCTCTTGACGAAGGTTAAGTTTTAGGCTTAGGTTGTCAGATGTCCGTCGAGACGTTATTATCGACCATCGTAGTCGACTGAGATTCAAATCGAAAATGTTGTAATATGTTGGCGTGTATTTTGTGATATTTAATGAAGTAGAGTTGCAAAATCTTTGGTTTTTGATATCCGTATTTATTTATTTTTTACTTCCGTATCGGCTCCTAGAGTGCAGCAAGGAGAAAGGAAACATTATATTAGGGAAAATTAAATAGTCTCCATTCTTACTGAAAATTTATTGTTTTATCATAAGTTCGAAAAGATAGAATATGAAGAGATAACGCTAACTATACAAAAAAAAATCGTTTTGCAATCTAACTATATTATCATTTGGTATTGTTAAATTGAAATTTTACAGTATCTATATATTTTTTTATCTAAATCAATTCGTAGAGTAGACCTATGTGCGTAATAGGTATCAACTTCATTTCTAATATAATAGTTTTTAACATTTGATTCCTTCATTACGCAAAGAAAAACTCTTAATATGCCAGTAAGGAAAACATTTTCGCTTTAAAAATTATATAGGACCAGCACGTTTCCCTTTTCGGAAAGCACCAAGGTTCTACCTTACTGATATCATTTTGCAATTTGCTTTCGTGAAAATTTGCGTACGAAGGAGAACTTTATTCTTACATAAGCATCCGGTAATAGTAAAGCGTAAAGCTTTTGTAAATAAATAACAAAAGAGATTCATACGAATTGATTGTTTATGATTCTATTTAGGAATGTAAAGAAAATTTATAAATTACTGACACATATGTATAAATAATACACTCTATTGGAAATCGGTCTGATGTTCTAAACTAAGATTAAGGGTAAATTCCGCATTGACTTATTGGTTAAACTGTTAACGTTGACGTTTTTCACAGCTACATTTAGAATTGGAAACGTCGAGAAATTTTAGAAGACGGACAATAATTATTATTACGCAAGAGAGTAAACGCCAAGCACTGATAATTCGATGCAGAATCCATTCATAAGGCAACATTTATAAAAAGATTGTTTTATTTTGTAATTAAAATGTAAGAAATTGACTAGTTCGACATTAGTTAACAAAATTGAATTTTATTGACAATATAGAGCAAGGATGTTAAAGAACTTTTTTTCTTTTGACAATAAGTAGCGATCGGAATCGTGTTTTCTATTTTATGATTATTATTTAAGTAAACATTAACATTTATTTTGAAAATTGGTTGATAGTATCACGCAGTTATTAAACTATAAACGCGTCTAATGCATACTCTTCTATTCGATAAAATGTTATGCTTTGGCAATTATTTATTTTATGCTATACATTTTTGTCGTACTAATATGAAGAAAAAAAAAAAGGAAAAAATAACGTTGGGAGTGTCCATAACATTCGAAAAACCACAGTTCGCCTAAAAATAAGTGGCAACGCCTTTAAAGAATTTACTTACTCATTTAAGAATCTTTGTAATTAGGTACACCGTTTCTTCTCACGAAGAACTTTTAGACTGGTTAATGGCGTTTAAGTACACTTATTTTTTAGGGATACTTATCGTGTTTTTGTCGTACCTGCAATTGTTTTTTTCTGTTTCGGACATTATAAATGTTGCTGGGTGTTTATATTCGAACTTTTAATTAGTAACGCTAACGTTGTTTATTGTCATCAGCTAGTGGGGATGATCATCTGTATTACTGTGAGGTGTGAAATAACATTTTTAACATTTTCATTTTACAAACTTTGTTCCCAGCCTTTTACGCGAGTTTAGCGCCAAGCGTATCAATCAATAAATCGAGAGTTTTAGAATTTGTCACACACTAATATACTTATAATTATTATCGAAAGACATGCATTTTTCGTTTCATATTCCAAAAATGCCTTGCCTCGATATTTAAAATAGTCTAGATTTGGATTACAGTTTATACTCTATTATCTCTGCGATAATTATATTACAATGTGGTAATCTACATAATTTACAGGATAAAATGAACGGCGAAAGGAACAAAGTCTTAGCAATATTATGTAAAAGGACATTTAAAGGAGTTATATGGAAAAATATATTTGACAGAATTCGATGCGCCTCAAAAACAATGCGTAACACATATAATTCCGATTTAAACTATGCCAGTAAATGGTTTGAATGCCAGTAATGGGCAGTAAACTTTTCATCGTAATTTATTCGACCCGTCTCTTTTCTTTATACAGTAACAATTCATTTGTTGTTATATTATACAATACTATTGTGTGATTTTTAGTTTTTCTATACAAAATATTAGGTAGTTTGTGCAAAACGATCTTGTGCTATGTGATGGGAATTTATTGGCAATAGTTACATTTTTTTTTATTGGTAATAAGTTGTGTAAAAATACGGACTCCTAAACCGATTTCTTCCACTTCCGAAACACATCAAGGTAGAATATTATTTTGTACTATTCGTATCTACGTTTTATATTTTGTACTATTTAATATTTACAAGTGGTAATTGATTAAATATTGTTTTGGATTTAAATATTGCTTTTTTTAAAATTTAATCACGGCCCAAGTGCCTAGAAAGAAAGGTTTACTGCCCAACGCGGGATGTCTCTTAAGTAGGTAGTCTAAAACATTTCAAAAAGCTATTATTCCGATCATTTCTTGGAAATTTCGGACTCCAAAATGCGCAGGGGTAATTTATTACACAAAATACCGATTTGAAATATTCACTACTAGTTTTATATACGAAATTGTTTCCGACCATTGTAATGAGATATTTTTGCATAAAGTGAGGATTTAATAATAATTCACTTGACTATTATTTTTTACGAAATACATAGAAAACCCGGATTTTACTCATTCATCTATAAAATCGTGTGTTGACACCTTGCGTGATTATTTTGCGCCCCTATCGTGTTTTATTTTAATCGTTTATCTTATACAGGATGTCCCAATAGTGCGTCGATGGTTGATATCTTATTGGAAACAGTTGGCGATAGAAAAAATTGAATTACAAAGTTTCATACAAAAATATCGCTGAAACTACAATTTAAGTGCTTATAGGGTTTGTCAAGTATGGGAAGAAATTAAGAAAATTCTAAACATATCTTTTTTTATACCTACATGTTTCCGAAATGTGTAAATATGGAAACTTAAAATGACAAAAATGGAAATAAAAAGGCCTAAGTTGTATGTTAAAATTTAAATAAAAGTATGACGTATTTTTCTTGGATTAATCAAAGTTCGATATATTCAACAGAAGAAATTAATTTAATTAAACGAATCATGTTAACCAAATTTTCTTGTTGTGGTTTGATTTTTTTAGTTCTCTTTAATACCTGTAAAGCGCTGGCTAACTGTATTAACTGAAGTAGTTAAATCGTCAACACCTTGCAATTCATATATTTTTTTGCAAAATGGCGAATTATTAATTAAAAAAAAACTATTAAGTGTAGCCATAGGAAGGAATTAATGATAGAATTCAAATATGAAGAGATATATTTTTACTTTCGTACACATTTTTGAGACATTCAGTATAGTCTATCCTCCACCTACTCACTATCGAAAGTCAATAAAAAAAAACAAGGCTGAGTAGGTAATAGCCGATTGAAATATTAACCGTCACCTACGAAACACCCAGTCTTTAGTGGAATGGAAATCTTTGAGCGTACCATATATCGAATCGGCGGCGGCGTACTTATTATATACCGTAGGTACTTGATAACGACTTACAAGGCAAATAGGTCGTGATATGTCTAAAAAGACGCTTCGACTAGATAAGTACCGTCCATTCCGCTACCGGTTTGATTGGCTTGAGCGGTCGACGCTGCCGGCATATATTTGCCGCAAGTTTGCTGGTACCGTCGGGGGCAGCATCTGCCGCAACACGACTGCAAAAGACCAATCGAAACCGCCGAATGGGCGGGACTGGCCAACGGAGACGGCGAACCAGGCCGTTTCGGATGCCCGTTATACGGTACCTCCAGCTCGACGAATTCCCTATCGGTGGTTTTCTCTAAGCACCTCAACAGGTGGTGGTGCTGCAATTCGAATATGTCTTCTTCCCGATAATTGTCGTCCAATTCGATGCCCGATTCCTGAGCGGCCAGTCTCGCCTCCGCCGCTTTCTTTTTGCTGACGAAAGCCGCCCCCGAAGAAGCTTTCGCGATGCGTATGCGGGCAAGACGAGCTTTCTGAAATCGTAAATTTCTACGTCAAAGTCGAAAATGTTTTCTCGCCCTCCGGGGTCGCTTTCCTTGAATTTATTTATTTGTGGACAAAATGACAAATTTAAAAATTTGTATTAAAAAAAACTTACTCGGGAGAAAGCTATTCTATTTTATTTTATTCTATTCTATTCTAATTCTATTCTAATTTATTTTAGCCATTTTGTTTGTTTTGCTTATTTAAAATCGCACTAGTAATGTAGAGAATTGCTTAGTGAGTGGTATGATATTATTAATGTCAAACGGATCCTTTCCCAGTTGTAAATCCTATTGTTCGACAATTTGTGGATGTTTTCCCTGATTTTTACTCGGCCCTAATCATTATTATTGGACCGTTATTCTCCTGTGTAATTAAAAAAAAGGATACGCTAAAACCAGAGACGTCACTTGAGCATCAAAATCATGGAATAATGTATTATGTTACGTGACAATGCCAATGAGAAGTTTGGAAATACAGATTCATGTCTTCTCATTTCATTTATATTTGCCGATTTCACAAATACGGGAAAAAATTTTAGGGAATAGAAATCGTAAATGTTTGTTTCAAGAATAGCTACGCCGGTATCTGCGGAACGTTATTTTTCTTTTGCCAGTATTCCGGGTGTATGTTTCACCGGAATCGTACGTCCCCGCAAGCAAAACAGTCCGATATCGTATTTAAAGGTGGATTCATCAACGCTGCGTTTAAAATCAATTCTCAATATAACTTCAACTGCATTGTTCACATTTAACTTCCTTTTGCAGGTTATGTCATCCGTATCAGCGGCTTTCGTCGGGACAGATTTCTGTTTTGGCGTCTATTGGTATTAAGTCCGTGGGGGTGGAAATTTTGAGGGAACAGTATTGCAGTGTATAGCATCAGGGAACAGACTTTTAAGGTGTTTTAAAAACATAAAGACTAAATTTATTATTTATTATTATTATTTTGCTGTATTTAGACCCCAAATAATACAAATAACTCTATAAAGGGAGGTGGTTCATCTAAACCAGGAACCAACCGGTTTTAATGAAGGAAATATGTTTTCCTTATTATATTTTCTTCACTATTCACTATTGGTAAGTTTTCAGGTTTCTTTTAAATCTTCGTGTTTAATTATTAGTATTATTATTAAACCATTAACTCCGCCTGCAGCATCGGAAGGTGCATCAAGTAGCTGGAAGATGCTGTTGCCGGTCCCAAGCCCGGAGAAAGGAGGAGGGTTAGTCAAAGGGTTAACAACTCTTTACTGTTACAAATCTCAACCAAGAACTTCGGAATCACAATGGAACACACGATGAACGACATACGCAACGGAAAAGGTTATTGAGTTTTGGATGTTGGAATGTTCAAGGAATCAGTACGAAGTATAATGAAAAGTGTTCGAAAATTACAAAATGGATATTGTTACCCTGAGTGAGACAAAGAAAAAAGGAAATGGAAATGAAAATAGAAATAACTTCATTCACTTCTATAGCGGCGTAGGAAAAGAGAAACGAACAAACGAACGAAAAAACTGCAAAAACATATTCAAAATTGGCAACCGGTTAGTGAAAGACTGATTAAAGTGGAACTGAAGATCTCGGCTCAGAGAATAGTAATCATCGGAATATACGCACCTACAGATGATGCCAGCGTGTTAGTAAAAGAGGTTTTTTTTTATTAAATGATAACGAAATAATTATTATGGGCGACTTTAATGCTCGTGTAGGAAGTAAAATTTCAAACAACTTCATTGGAAGGTACGGAGAAGCAACAATAAATGTAAACTTAAAAGACGAATTCACGGTGTTCTTGTATAAGTTATGATGATGGCGGGAAAATTTAAAACTATAGAAGAATATATATAGAAAACAAATATAACAAATTGACAAAGTTTATCCATGAGGCGGCGAAAGAAGCGTTAGGTCAGAAGCAAAGAAATTGCAAAAAAAGAAAGGACGATTCCTGGTGATCAACAGAATTAAAAGAATTAGTGGAGGAAAAGAAACGAGCCTATTTAAAAATTTCGATTACGGAGAACTACCAAGACAATGCAATGAAATTGACAGAAGCATAGGAAGCTCGACATCAAGGCAGGCTTGGAAAACTCTAAGATCTCTTAAGACCAACAAAAAGGAGACAAAGCTAATAGACCCTCTTGGAATAATTAGATGGAAAGCCTATTATTATCTGGAACTACTAACTGAAAAGTGTTCGAAGTGTTCGAAGTGTTTTCGGAGCGCGAGCATTGAAGATGCCAAGTGAGATTTTGGCGAAACGTCTGCAGGATTCCAGTCGGATGCAGGATTTGCGGGATTCCAGTCGGATGCAGGATTCCAGTCGGAGCTCAACGAGCGAACGGATGATATCCCGGAATATAGTGTCATCATATATATATATATATATATATATATATATATATATATATATATATATATATATATATATATATATATATATATATATATATATATATATATATATATATATATACAGTGTGTCCAAGATAAGGATGCACAGCATGGGGATCTCGGAAACTATAAGAGATACAGTGTCGGTTAAATTAGACAAAAGTTGCGCATTTTGATACCGAACAAGATCCGGTTTTACAAATTTGAAAATTCCAAGCCGTTCCGGAAATATCCGAGAAAAACCGAAATATTGCGATTTCGTTTTTATTATTTTTTAAAGCTATTTGAAAAGATATGAAAAAACGGAAAACACTTTTCCATTGGCACTTTTTAATCTCTCCAAATTGACGTTAACAAATTTTCATTACAGCGTTTCGATTCCATGGAACCACCATCAACTTTGATTTTTCTTATGGGACGGAAAAAAAGTACACACAGTATTAGGTTGTGCTTTTCATTGCGAATTCAACGATGTACGATACAATATGGTTACTTATGTTTTTATCCAGAAAAATGGATTTTTAATACATTTCAGCATTTAAATGGAGTAGGCCATGACAAAATGACATCCAGTCAATTTCAATGACACATTAATGTTATTTGTCTTTGTTATCAGTCGATCATAAGTTTATTCCTTTAGTTATTGTTTTTGTATTTTTATTGTTGTTGTCTTTTTCTAATTTATTTTGTTCTACAATGGAGGGAGGTAATTTTACAAACGAAGAAAAATGTGATATGCTGTCTTGCTACATCTGATGCCAAAGAAATTGTGTGGAAGCCGAGCGTATGTATTCTAACAAATACCCAGAGCGGAGACAACCTGACAAGAGTATTTTTCGGCGTTTGTTATTTAATCTGAAAGAATATGGATCATTTAAGAAGCCTGCATTATCCCGACAAAAACCTTCCAATGAAGAAAACCAATACCTTGTTCTACAATCTGTTATCGAAAATCCACAAACTTCTACCAGAGAAATTGAAGACCAGAATGGGGTAGCTAAATCTACAGCTCAGTTTATTTTAAGGAAAAATGAATTTAAGCCTTACAAATTCAGAATATGTCAAGGATTAAAACCGGGTGACGACGAACGACGTAGACATTTTTGTGAGTGGTATACCAGGATGTGTGATGAGAGTTTTAATTTTCCATATAAAGTGATTTGGTCTGATGAAAGTATGGTGACCAATAACGGTATTTATAACAGGCGCAATACACACTATTGGTCGCAACAAAATCCACGTGTTAATAGACTATCCAGACATCAAGTTCGCTTTGGGTTTAATATTTGGTGTTGGATTTTTGGTAGCAAGATTATAGGCCCTATTTTCTATAATAATTCCTTAACTTCCGAGCGGTACCTTGACATCTTGAGGCACGATTTAGAAGATGCCTTAGATGATTTACCGCTAGGCGCTGTGCAAGGCTGCTGGTTCCAACAAGATGGTGCCCCAGCCCATAACTCCAGAGAAGTTCGCCAATATTTAACTGAACGGTTTGATGGAAAATACATTGGGACTTACAGTGAAACACCTTGGCCTCCAAGGTCCCCGGACTTAACTCCCTTGGACTTTTTCTTATGGGGCTACATAAAAAATGAGGTATTCAAAGAATGTTTTGACAACGAGGAACAATTACGTCAATCAGTACGAGCAGCGTTTAATAAAATTACTCCTGAAATGTTAAGTCGTGTTTTGGAGTCTACCGTGAGACGGGCGTACTTATGCCTAGAAAATGGAGGTCATTTATTCGAACATTTGTTATAGAATTTGTTTTTCATTAACTTGTTGGATTTAGTTGTTATGAACAGTTAGAGTTAGTAAATAAATAAACACATTAACTCGAACTTGTCAATCATTTTCTTTTGCCTTTCATCGTTCGGATCTCATGGCCTACTACAATAAAATACTAGAAATGTATTAAAAAGCCATTTTTCTGGATAAAAACATAAGTAACCATATTGTATCGTACATCGTTGAATTCGCAATGAAAAGCACAACCTAATACTGTGTGTACTTTTTTTCCGTCCCATAAGAAAAATCAAAGTTGATGGTGGTTCCATGGAATCGAAACGCTGTAATGAAAATTTGTTAACGTCAATTTGGAGAGATTAAAAAGTGCCAATGGAAAAGTGTTTTCCGTTTTTTCATATCTTTTCAAATAGCTTTAAAAAATAATAAAAACGAAATCGCAATATTTCGGTTTTTCTCGGATATTTCCGGAACGGCTTGGAATTTTCAAATTTGTAAAACGGGATCTTGTTCGGTATCAAAATGCGCAACTTTTGTCTAATTTAACCGACACTGTATCTCTTATAGTTTCCGAGATCCCCATGCTGTGCATCCTTATCTTGGACACACTGTATATATATATATATATATATATATATATATATATATATATATATATATATATATATATATATATATATATATATATATATATATATATATATATATATATATATATATATATATATATATATATATATATATATATATATATGCATTCGATTTCAGTGAAATTTGTGAAAAGAGGTTCCGGCAAAAACGTTTATCTTAAAATACTGTTAACGAATAATTTTATGCCTGGTGACTAAAAGTTTTGGGCAACAGTTTGGTATTCATTTTATGCGCAATAAAAATATGATATTTCTTGTGATATTCCGAGTTTATTTTTACTTTTCTCATTACGAAAATTTTGAGCTGAAAATCGCGAATTTGATTTCGTCGAGGCGACAAATTGAAATTGCGGAAAAAGCAATGCAATTAAATTACGTCTAATCGATTTAACCGCCGAAGCAATTTTCTTGGTTTCCCTTGGGACATCGGTTTAGCGTTTAAAATGAGATTAACTTACCCTTTGCGCTTTTCTCTTGTCCGCTCGTTGGTTTTGGTGGTATATTCTACTGAAATTTGACACAATCACTGGAACCGGGAGGGCTATGACCAGCACGCCACTCAGGGAGCACACGCCACCAACTATTTTACCCGCTATTGTTGCTGGTACCATGTCGCCATATCTGAAATTTGAATTTATTTTTTGTAATAATAATCATAATTTCGTTCCAATTTAATTTTCCGATACACTAACTAACTTGCTTCTGTAAATACTCATATTTCTTGCCCTTGGTTTCCCGAAGGCTGATCTAATCAGCCAACAAAGCCATAACGATCTCCTTTAAATTCATCGTTTGTTTTGGAGCGTTCCAATACAAGAAAAACACATCAATATAAGATTCCAAGTAAACAGAAGTTTCCATTATATGGAACTCGCGACTTTTCTATATCTCGTTTCTGTTTGCTTTTGCCAGTTTCATCCGTCTTCGTAGTTCTGGCTTTTGCCTGGCGGTCTGAAGATTATTCCGGTCTAGTTGAAATTTACTTGGTATTTTTAGTTACGATTGTACAACTGGGTAGTAGGTTGGCAATTCGAAACTTCTTATCATTTTTTTTAAATGTAACTTACAAATTGCAATCATTACGTAAATTGATCATTTTATTATCCGTATTTTTCTTTGGGGCTTTATATTTGATAGCGTTTGTCAAGACTGGCGATACTTATTTTCCTGATCTGCATCAATATTCGTCATCACTCGTTTCGAATAGTTATTTTTACATTTACTTTTGCGATCTTATCAAGTGGCTAATTATCCATGGAAATAAATGTTCTTTTTATAGACATTATTGTGGCTATTTTAGAGACATGTGTAAATAACTTTCTAAAAATATGCAGTAGTAGTTGTACGTTTCAACTAATGCAGTGGCGGCGATTGGGATTTCATTATTTCGCTCCTTGCGCTATCATTGACAATCACGTGGGGTCGTATTTCCCTTCGACCCTGTAAATAGGTCGTCTAACCAGCCAACACCAAATACTCAGGGATATGGTTAAAATTCTTATATTAGTCGTTACCAATGCTGATTTTTTCCACGATATGGTAAATGACAATTAGTTTTTTCTTTAGTTAGTTTTTGAAATGTAACATTTTATTATCATAACATTAACCATATTGTCTATAGTAAAAAGATATTTTTGTTGCTGAGTTCCATTACGGTGATTTCGTCTGAACAGATCTTAACCTAATGGGTAGGCGATGTAAAGGGATCGTTAGTTTGTAAGTTTTTATTTTATTTTATTTATTTTATATATTTTTTTCTTGTTGTTGAAGAGTGTAATTACGATGATTGATCGTCTCGGAAGATTTTCCCTGTGCTGTGTTAAAGCATGTGGCCGACACTATTGCAGAACCGATGACATATCTCATTACTTATTCCTTTTTGCATGGATCCTTTCCCAGCATTCTAAAAAATGCGGTAATCACACCACTCTAAAAAAAACGGTGCAACAATTATTTCAAATTATAGAGCTATAGCACTCCTATCCGTTTTTTCAAAAATCTTTCTAATTTTTTGGAAAGTCGAGACGTTTTTTCCGGCATGCAATTTGGTTTTCGAAAAAACCGATCTACGCAGGATGCCATTCTCTCTTTATATAAGCATATTCTTACCCAGAGCATTTGACTTGGTCGATGTTGATATTTTAGTGGACAAGCTTTGTTCATATGGTATTTGAGGTAACGCCTTAAATTGGTTAAGGTCTTTTCTTGGGGGTCGAACGCAGTTGGTCAATTGAGAGATACCTTAGGATTTGAATACGTCTCTGATTCCAGGTCAGTGAATTGTGGTGTACCTCAGGGAAGTTTACTCGGTCCTTTATTGTTTATAGTGTTTATAAATGATGTATTTTCATCTTTCCCCCATACTTACTTTAACTTTTTCGCGGATGATGCAGTTTCTACCCTTTCTGCAGCATCGTCTGAGCAACTTAGCATTGCAACCAAGACAACGGTTGAGCAAATGAAACATTATGCAGAAATTAACAAATTGATATTGAATAATAGTCAAACGGATTAATGGTAAGTTTTTTAATATTTCAATATTTTGTTTGTCGCTCGCATTTGTCCGAAGTTATCCGGTTCCGTTGTATTCGAAACAGAACATGATCGATGTTTGGCGTTCAGATCCATGGGAATAGCGTGAAAATCTGACGCGGTTTACTTTGCCGGCTGTTAATTTATTTTCATCGCCTCTCCCGCTGGACAATTTATATTGATTTGCTCGTGAAAAATGCACCTGTCTTGCGTAAATCAATCACTACTAGCGTTTACTGTAAATTCTAAATTGGATTTATTTATAATGCGGGTATGCGGTCAACTTTAAATTCGTACTTTGGATAAATATTGTCTCTTTTAAGCCAAAATATCCCCCTGTTTTGACAAAAGGTAGTTCTCACTTGACGCGCTGCTATTTATTGAATACTTCGCCTATCTAAACATCCGTAATTTATGTTCGAATTGCATTAAGTTGGGATTTTTGTTTGATCTATCCGAAACGGTTTTTTTTTTATTAAACTGTTGATTTTCGTATATCGCCGGTAGCTTCGCGTGCCTAACGCTTGATATCTTTCGGAATACGTTTTTCGTAACAAACTCCGTCGATTACTAAAAATACCCATATACCATCTGCTCTGCAATTTTACGGCAATCGGCGAAAATAAACTTGTAAATCCGATTGAGGTGTGTTATTGGCATTAAAATTTCGTGAATCACAGACTAAACACGCGGCGTTTATTGCCGAGCGGTGTGTCTCATAGTTTGTGGCGTTCTCCTCCGGCTTTTTAAATCAAACGAAAATATCAATCATGAAATCGTTCCGGGGAAAACAACGCGTCGAAAACAGTGACAATACGAAAAACGAACCCGTCTAGTAAAAATAATTAAGTTTTTAAAAGCTTTCTGCTTCTCGGAGATTCATCATCATCTTTCAAACTTATTATACGTCGAACATAACGAAAGTTCTTACTTAATCGTACACACAACATAAATGTGTACAATGTATAAGAATCCAATTTCCGAGTATCGCCTGAAGCCATTGTAACGCTTTCAGGATAAATGGCTTTGGCTTATTGGATGCTATAAAACTACCTATGCCGTTCCCATTGTGCGGCCAAAAGATTGGCAATATAAATATGCTGTAAAAGAACAATGTATTGGGTTGTTCGGAAAGTCATTTCGTTTTTTTTGGGGAACATGAAAGACAGTTTTCGTATAATGAATAAATATTTTATTAAATTATATATTGGCCATTCTGGTCCAACACCTTTTGCCATCTTTCTGGCAGTAACATAATTCCCCTCTCATAAAAGTTTTGGTCCTTGCTGGCAAAAAACTGGTTCAGGTGGTTTTTGACATCTTCGTTTGAGGTAAAGGTTTTGCCATCCAAAAAATTTTGCAGGGACCGGAACAAATAGTAGTCGGAAGGCGCCAGATCTGGAGAATATGGTGGATGCTGCAGTACGTCCCATTCAAGCTGTAAAAGTTTTTGGCGAGTGACCAAACTTGTGTGAGGTCTCGCATTATCCTGGTGGAACACTACACCCTTCCTGTTGATTAATTCGGGCCTCTTCTCTTTAAGTGAATCATTCAATTTGTCCAGTTGATGACAATAAACTTCTGAATTAATCGTTGTATTGTCCGGCAAAAGCTCAAAAAAAACGATTCCTTTGACATCCCACCAAACGGAGAGCATCACCTTTTTTTGGTGAATGTTGGCTTTTGACACGCTTTGAGCCGGTTCATCTTTTCTGCTCCGTGACCTCTTGCGTTTAACATTGTTGTATACAAGCCATTTTTCGTCCCCAGTAATAATCCGCTTCAAAAATGGATCATTTTCTTGACGTTTGAGGAGCGAATCACACACGTCAACGCGACGACACAAATTTCGCTCCGTAAGGACATGGGGCACCCACACATCGAGCTTCGAGGTTAAGCCCATGCGTTTCAAATGGACATAAACAGTCGAATTCGACAAATTTAATCTCTCACCGATCTCTCGTGTGGTTATTCGCCGATTTGCATCAACTAATGCCTTTATCGCATCTTTGTCAGCTTCGACCGGCCTTCCAGACCGTGGTGCATCTTCGACATCAAAATTGCCGGATCGAAATTTTGCAAACCAGTTCTGGCACTGGCGTACTTTTAACGCGCCTTCTCCATACACATCCGTCAATTTTTTTCTCGCTTGGACAGCATTTTTACCTTTTCTGAAGTAAAAAAGTAAAATATGACGAAAATGCTGCTTATTGCTCTCCATATTTAAAAGGGCACAACCAAAAACTACTGCGTAAAATTAATAGAACTTTTTCACACACAAGCCTTGCAATATCAGCTCTCAAGACATATAATGGTTATGTGGCTTAAGTGTGAAGTTGGTTTCGAAAAAACGTAATTAAGTCCTCTGACGGGAAAAAACGAAATGACTTTCCGAACAACCTTATAGATGATATATGTAGTACAGGACTGCGGAAAGAAAGGAATAATACTGAACTAAGAGGTTTACATTTCATTGTGTTTACTTCGTATTTATCTACACTTATATTGTAATGTGCCCGTTTATATTGTTCTGCGTCGCTGTCGCTGTGTTACTATAATGGGTGTAACAATATGATAGAGAGTATTATAATAGAGAGTATTATAAGAATTTTTTTAACCGGATTGTTCCATAATATCGTTAATATATTTTTTTATTAAATTTCCAATTTGATTTATTCGACGCTGAAATCTTACGTAGTTGACGACTGCAAAAAGTTTGGCCGTTTTATCTTCATGGTAGTCGAGGCATGAGTCCTTAATGTTTTTACAGCTATAGATAAATGCTTTTTTTAAATGAAATACTGTGCCTAGGACAAATAGTCTGGTATAAATAGCTAGTGTAAACACATCGACGTTTCTAAACTCAATACTTGACAGAGCAACCACTCACTAGTACTGATCACTTTCCGTAATTTTTTGAAAATAAAAAAGCTCAATATAAGAACGTATTTTTAACTACTTATTATCTTTTCAAATAATGATTTTAGACCGGCCCATAGCATAGCATCAGCGTCGAAAAAAAAATTTTGTCCGTTCTCTGTTCTCCGTTCTCGTCTTTGGCTTTTCCTGAATAACTTTCGAACCCTTGGAGCTAGAAAATTGAAATTTGCATCCTTTTTAACCGTCCATGAGATACATAAGCTTATAGGAAATGGCCCCGATTTGAGGCCGGCATCCATCTTTTTTTCGCGACTGTTTGGACATTGCTATGAAACACGATAAGTGTCCGAAGTTTGAAGCAATCGAATACATATTTGACGCATATATGCAACCTCGCCACGTGACGACACTTATTGAAAATGAGGGGGGCTGGGGGGTCGGGAAGTATTTAAAAAAAAACTAAAAATCGCGTTTGTATGGGTCTACAAAAAAGACCATTCTTCAAAAACCGTGTATAAAAACGAAAAAATTTTTGAACCAGAAAACGCAGAAGAAACGGGTCCATAAACTTTTATTCTTGACAATTTTTCAGAAATATACAGGGTGCTCCGCAAATTCGAAAAAACTAAATCTATGTTTTAGATACCAGTTTCTCTTTTACATGACGATATAGCCCGTATAGGCAGTTAAAACTTTTGTATTTAAGGTTTTAACTATTGTACAGGGTGTCTGCGATATTCCGTGCAACTTTAAAAAAAGTAATTAGTGCACCAAATTTGCAGCTACCGACTTTTTAGTCAGGACCCACATTTATACTCTTTAAATTTTTGATTTTTTTTGTGGTTATTTGTGTGTATGGTTTGGTTTCAGAAAAGAGGTATTTTCTCGGCTACTATTTATCTTCTTGAAAAAATTCATATACCGGGAACGTGGGATTATTTGTTAAAAAAAAAAAATAAAGATATCCTGAAAATTGCCGTTTTCGTGGGTAAATTATTAGACGTAAATGAAAAAGTATAAAATAAAATAAAATATAATTTAGTTTAAACAGTATCGAGAGTTTCAAGTTTCGTATCTTACAGGGTGCGCCAGATACTTGAAAAATTATAATTGGGAAGCGCTATTCTTTGCAAAAATTTTTGAATTTACCAAAGTTTGCCTTAACTTTGAAGTTCGACGAGATGTGAAAGACACTTCATACAGGGTGTATGCGCAATAAAATTACATCGATTATATGTAATATGATATATATATTTAATATAATATATATATGTAATATAATAAGATTAGACCGTTCCTCGTGGTGGCTATGTTAAGCGGGATAAAATTTATGTTCGAGCTTCCAATTTTAAATTGTCAGCTAACAATACAAACAATACGAAAGTAATAGGTTTCAGAATAGGTTTCCAGGAATTTTTTTTTGTATACAGAGAATCTCAAGTTTGAATGGAGCAAATTCCAATTCAATAAACACGAAAATAGTGATCACAAATAACTTTAATTTATTATGAAAAATCCAAAAAAATTCAAAAATTACCAACATTTTTTTAGAACCCTAATTGTAATATTGTAATATTGGAAATAAATGTGCTGGAGAGGAAAAATGTCCTAGCCTATTATTTTCTTTTTCTGAAGAAACAAATAAAATGAATTCCAATCCCACCAGTTTTGTGATTATTGGTAAAGCCATCATTAATTTTTCGAACTTTCGTTAGATTGTTTCCAGAATATATATTTTTTTAAACCAAGTCATCGCGTGATGCAAAAAAATATTATAATAATTATACGTAAACTGTGAAGGCACTGTAATCCTCGTTACGTTTGCGTCTGTCAGGTCTAGTTCGAAAACTCGATCGTTGTTCAAATAAATATTTAGAAAATATTTTTGCAAAAATACTTACCCAAATCTCGTTCATTAAAATATTTTTTCGTAAATTGTTTAATGATATCTCCGGTCCAGTTCGTGCTTAATCAAATACGTGCGTTAAACGCGTTATATTCGCGATTGGGTATTATATTTCACGGCCCGTTTATTTTCCATGATTATAAGCGTGGAAATAGCTCCAGTAAATCACCAAAATAAACACAAACTCTGGCCGACGTAAAGAGTAATTAGACATGATTTGTCGCTGGCACAAATTGATATTGATCTGTTTCTTCGGTAATTGCCAATTAATTTTGCGAACCATTAAAAACTAATCAGAACTTTGGCATTGCCGGTAAAGTATTGTAGTAAATAAACAAATAAATAAGTAATTCTCGAGTTCCCCCCCCGCACGTACAACCGATACGAAAATTGTAAGAATTTTCGCGCAATTCGTTTGAATGTTTGAACTAAAAATAAGTATGTAAATTTTGCAATTAATTTTTCGCGGTCGCGATTTATTTTCGATCGAAATAAAATAAAACGCGTGAAGATGTTTAGCGTCAAAAGACGGAAAATGCATCGAGATTGTATTTTCACGTCGGTTGTTTTATGTATAGAGGGTGTACGTAAAAATAAGCAAAGCGTGTTATTGAAAATACGGCGAAACCGTTCAAAGAATTGTTTTGAAACACAATCTGCGTTTCAAAGTCGTTTTACTATCGCGTTGGCAATAAAACGAAATCATCTTCGACGTAAAAACGCCGTCAAAATTGCGAATTTAAATCCCGTTTGAATTTCTCTTTTGAGCACAAAATACTTTGGCGTAAACGATATATTGTGATCGCCTGTAGGTTGTCTAAAGTTATCCCGCAAACGTTTAAAATATTTTTTATGGAGTATCTAATTATTGGACGTATAAAAAAATATATTTTTATTAATTTTTCGGTTAAAATAAACTGTCTTGGGCCGTATTTATTGTGAATCGATAATTTCGTTTGTATCTAAAAGACTACATTAAAATTACTTTATTTACAAATATTCCTGACATTTTGGAATAGGGTTTCTTGTAAAAAATATTGCAATATAGAATATTCTTTTTATTATAACCAAAATTTGTAGCGTATTTTATAGTCTCATGCTTTTATTATACATTTAAATGGGTTTCAGTCTCATCGTAAAATTGAAATAAAATAATTTAATGTATTTTATGTTCGCAAATATACTATTCTTTTTTGTTTTAACCCAAATTTGTTGCGTACTTTATGTTCATGTTTTTATTGTCCATTTAGAGGGGTTTCCATCTCCTCATAAAATTGAAATATAAGAATTTAATAGATTTCGTGTCCAAGTATTGATGCGCATCATTCCGAGTCTTTTACTAAGGTCGTATAAAAATGTAGAAGAGTTCAATTCATACTTCAATTGGTTTGCTATAGCAATTACTTGATATTTTTCGATTGTTTGAGTTCTGGTTTATATTTGTAGGTTGTAGGTGGGATCGGGTAGCAGAAGTTGTATGCTTCATTGTTAAACGTATTTTTATTGTAATAGATAAACAAACCCCTTAGAACAACTAATAACGTTTTAATTTTTCTCTAAGTAACAAATGGTAATTCGAAATATCTAGTACGTACTTACTTAATTAACAAAAAAATGATGACAAGAAAAAGTGAAAAATGAGAACAGGAAAACAACTAGTTGAAACGGTTAAAAAACAAAAAGTAAAACTAATCGAAGTATCGAACATCGCCACAAAGTCTGATGAGCCAGATGAGCTGCGCCGGATTGAAGTTATATTTGAGCTAAGCTTAAAAAATGTATCAGCCCAATCTTCATTTGTGCATCGTTTCGGTTATCTTTTTGGTTTTACTGAGAAATTTTTGACTTTGTTTGTCTTTTGCTCCTTTTCATGTTTTTTATGTCACCAGTTTACTTCTTTTCTCAATCACCCTCCATATTCTCAATCCGGTTCAAAATTAGTTTGAGTTTTGTTGAATTTTTTAAATTTTTTCTTTGGGTGTAAGCCGAAAAGAGATATCCCATATTTTAGAAAAACTTCTATTTAGTCTGGCAAGAGGATCTTAGGATATTGTAATCTATTTCTCTTGCACCTTGGCGTTCGACAAGATTTTGTTCTAGAACAACGTTGGCAGTTCTCCTCATTTGTTCGTCTGGCGGGCCTCTATTTGTTTCTCATTTTCTGCGGCGTGGCACGTCTAAAAACAAAATAAAAAATTAGAAATGTAACATGGTAAAATTGTACTTTATATTCACATCACATCACATCTGCACCACACCGGAGTTTAAAAGACAAATCCAAACACTAAGAGATTCCAAAGATTGTAGGCATACCTACCTGAGTTAGTTTTTCCATTTCGCACTATATTTGAAATAATTACGATTACGGGAAATATAATCGGGTCTCTTCCCACGTGATACTAAAATTTTTACGTTTGTAACCGATACCCGCAAAGATATTCGTTTTGGGCTTCGAATGAGGGCGAAGCACCTCGTCGTCTTACTTACCCGAGAGTCGTCATGGTAACGATGGTATACCAAAACGCCGCCGGAATGGAGGTGAACGTCTTGCCTTCGTTTTTCTCGGCGTAAAACATGACGGTGGCGAAAATGATGATGGCCATCGCCAGCGAGAATACCAGGAAGCCGAGTTCGGAAGCGCACGATTTGAGCGTATAACCCAAGATGCGTAGACCTTGCGAGTGGCGCGAAAATTTGAATATTCGAAATACGCGGAACACCCTGAGGGTTACGAACGCGCCCGATACGTCGTCGTTATCGGTGATACCCAGACCGATATAATACGGCAGTATAGCGACGACGTCTATAATGCTCATCACAGAACGAACGAATTTGTAGCGATTCGGTGCGGCGAACATTCGTAGCAAATATTCGGCGGTGAATATCATCACGCACGCGGTGTCCAAGCAGAAAAATACGATTTTGTATCGTTCGCCGCACGGCAGCGAACCCGCGCCGCCCGGTCTGCTTCCGCACGGTACCGTTTCAACCACGTTGGCCATTACGGATACGGCGATAAAAAACCCGGTAACGTAGTAAAACACCAACGCCGCGGTGGACGTGTGCGGGTTCTCGAAGGCTCGCCACATTTTTTGCCGCAGATTCGTCAATTGCTGAAGATGCTGGTCGCCGTTTTCCGACAGTTTGTCGTCCATCAGACGTTCCGCGTTCTCGCGTTTGCGATCGCGGTAATCTTCGTAGCAGCAATCGCCGATTACGTCCGGCAATATGCCGAAGAATGCCAACTCTTCGTCGTAACTCGTCAGGCATTCGTGTTTCGGATAATGCAATTTGCCCGTCCTGTAATAATTGAGTATGTGCCGGAATATGTCCGGATCGCGGTCGAAGAAATACTCCTTGACGTCTTCGTCGTAGAAAAACTCCCGTTCGTTCGATCCGAGCAACGTGTCCGGGTATTTTTCGAGCGTGTTTCGCCACGTTTCGAATCGCCGGCCCGAGACGTTGATCAGCAGTTTTTCGTCGTCGGTTTTGCGACGATCTTTCGGTATCGGGGGTGGCGGTAAGGGGTGCGTCGCGATCGGGACCCATCCGATGGCCGCCGCCCGCGCGAATGGCAGCCAAGCGGCGACCGAGGCCATGCTGTGCGGCGGAATGTTAGCTTCGCCTTTATTTTATTTATTATTTCGGTCGAGTCCCGAATGTCTTGGTCGAGGCCGCCGTTTTAATCCTCCCGCATCACTTTGCTCACCGCTCTCGGCCCTCAGCTGACCGTCGACGATGACTTGGTCTCACTAACCGCTCACTATCACTGTTATAGCGTCAATAAAGCGCGTACGCGCTCGTACATATCAACAAAACAGATACGTGCGACGATACGTACGCGAGTGGTCGTCTATTTCGGTCCGGTTAACGCGAGCGGTCATGTTGTGTTGTACGTTTTGGGAATAAGGGGATTCGGGATCGGGACAAGCGCTCGATGCCGCTACGGTCTATCTGTCGCGAAGGTTTCGCCCCGTCCGCGTCTGGGCCGCGTTTCCGTCTCTCTCGTCGCACGATCGACGCCGACGCCTCGCGATCCGATCGCGACGCAACGCGTCCCTCTATCGATCGGGATAAACGACGTCTCGTCCTCCCGCACCCACCCTCAAAAATTGCATTTTTTTAACGCTCCATGTGCGCGCTTGAGTGTGTGTGTGTGTTTGTTTTCAAACTGGGCGTGATTTCGTTATTAAAAGTTTCGGTTTCAAGTCGACCGCGTCGCTATAATGAGCGACATCTTCGTGATCGTTGCGGAATTAAACGAATTTTCCATAAAGTTTTCTGCGCCTTTTATTTTATTATCGATTTCAGTTGAAATTACATACGGATTAACGAATAGATAATTTTGCTTAATCGCAGCCCTGTAACCATTTATTACTCGTTTTTCACAGTTAGGCCAGCTTTGTACTGATATTTTACCTACCTCTTGCCGAATTACGTTTATGGTATGTACTATCACTAAAATTTGGTGCAATGTTGTTGTTTACAAATCGAAAAACTATGTAGAAGACACAAAAATTCAAAAAGAAGAATGTTGTATACAAGGCATACAAGACAAAAATGATTATTTTTAAACTTACCTGTAAGATAAATAGAGTACCCTTACGCTTTGAACTATCCAGTAAAAATAGCTTTGGGGGGTTAAATCTCGAGAATCAGGTGCGGGGTGGTCCGTTTAAGAGGTTCCACTACCTTATCTCGAAACCTACGGGGCTTACAAAAAAGTTTAAATACAAAAGTTGTTTTTATTTAAATGATCTTAATTTTTTTTTATTTTCCTAATCGCCACTTTTATGTATACAGGGTGGTAAAACAAAGTCCCTTTTTTTAATAGATCATCCTACATTTTATTGTATGTTTGAATAGTCCTTTCAAAAACAAATCCAACGATATGTACGACTATGGGTCTGTGATGTACCATTTCGAACTTATTAGCGAGCATCTTTCTTTAGACAATGATCAAATTTTAAATATTATCTTAAATCACGCGGTGTTGCCACGTTTCTCAAAATGATACTTTTCTCAAATAAATGGGACACCCTGCATATTATTGGATTTGCGAATACCCACTTTAATAGCAATTTTAATTATATAACATAGTACGGGTCTCTGACTTGCCGTTTTGGCTGAATCGGCATTTTTTTCCAATAATACATAAATTCTTTTCCATTCATTTAAGAATCTTTTCCTTGGATGGAAAAGACTTTTAATTCTTAATATAATAGAACACATCTTTAAAAAAATACATGGAAACCTGCCTGTTGAAAGACACAAACGTAAAATTGATGATATTATTAATTTTGACTTTTTTGACATAATCATCACAGTAGCATTAAAAACAATAGTAGTTCTCTGTTGTGGTAATATTACTGATTTTTTGACAGGTATCGGTGTGTTATAATATTTTAAGCGTATTTTTTCGGACTTGCACTATTTTCTATTTATTTTATTAAGTTGTCTTTTTGCTGAGTATATTTTGTATAATGTATATGAAGGAGGAAAAAGTTGACCTATTAGAATGTTACATCGCCAATAATAAATAATAATAATAAATAATAATAAATAATAATAAATAATAAATAAATAAAACGAATTACGTCTCAAATGCCATATACCATTTAGAAATACTACTTGTACTTTTCAAAACTGACATATTGAAAAACAAATTTAATTAATTTTACTTGCAAGTAATATACGTTAGTAATCATTTCACGTAGACATTTAAACTTAAATAATTTGCGAAATTGAGCAACATTTTGCAAAGCTTAATATTCTGTTTTTAATACGACTTCTTAACAATGCTCCAAAACGCTTGTGAACAACAGTTTTTAATTTTATCTGCAAATTGAGCCAAAACGGTAAGTCAGAGACCCTTACTATGTTATATAATTGAAATTGCTATTAAAGTTAATCCCAATAATATATTCTGTGAATACCTCGTATTTTAAGAAAATATTTTAAATTTGATCACTGCCTAAAAAAAAGCTTTTTGCTTTTTGGTAAAAATAGTAGATGGAAGAAAGTTGAAAAAGTTAATAAGCAACCCAACAATGATGGTTTAAACACAACCCAAATTCTGAAGATGATCATAGACCTATACTCATATAATATGTATCGTTGAATTAGTCTTAGAAAGGACTATTCAAAAATACAATAAAATGTAAGGTGCTCTATTTAAATAAAATGTAGATTTGTTTTACCACCCTGTATATAAAAAAGTGACGATTAGGGAAACTAAAAAAAAATAAAGGTGATTTTAATAGAAACCAAAAGTTGTTTCTATTAAAATGATAAAAAAAAATTGTAACCCCCGTAGGTTTCGGGATAAGGTAAAGGCCCCTCTTCAACGGGAGACTCTCTACATAAATACGTACTTACTGGATGGATCACAGTCAAATACCTCCATAATATATACGAACATATCTAGAACAATTTAGATTAAACTCTTAAGGACGATGCATATCACCTGATGTTAAAATAAACGCTTCTACTTATTCGAAAATACCCCGCAGCATCAATCAATCCATTTACGTTTCAAATAAAAATTTCATGTTTCTAAAAATATTCGTTACGGTCCATCTCAGGCAAGACCTACTTAATGCAGAATAAACATCTGTTGGGATGGGTTTTACCACAGTCCTGCCAAGGTCTGCCGTTAAGGTACTGTAAAATACTTAAAGCATCAAAGGAATAGATGCACTATATTTTTGGTCGTATTATAGATAGATACTTCGTTAGTGCTGCACATATACCCGGTGGCAACGAAACTTCTGTCCACAGCGGCATTTTAAAATATGCAATTTTATTATTAGATACTGTTGAATATTGTGAACATTTAAAAACAATTGAATGTCTTTCCGGTTTCAATAGAAATAAAATCAACTTTCAAACGGATCACCCAGTATATTTTCAGTTTTTTTTAACTCGCTAAGCAATTCCAAACAACTTTTGTCTACCATATTTCATCTCCAAAACCAATAGTGTGCAAAATATTTGTTAAAGTACGTTGAAAAAATTAGAAGTATACAGGGTGTTCCATTTAAAATAACAAAGTTGAGGTTATTTCCGATAAAACCGAAAAATCAATTCAATTGTTTTTATGCTACAAATGTTCACAGTATTCTACCCTATTGCAAATTTTTATCTCAGGGCATTTTGAAATACAGCCGTGGACAGTAATTTCGTTGTCACCCGGTATAAGTATTTTCATAGGACACGCCGAAAGCAAATGTTTGTAAGGCACTGGATTCAATGATAACACTTATGGTCATAAAATTTTCTTAGTTTAACAATGAGTTACAAAAAAATAAAATCAGACAACGTGCACCTGTGAATATTCATCGAGGCAATATAATGGTTCGGGATATTTGACGGAACGTAACGTCCACAGTATATCAGACTGTGAGGATATAGGATCTTATATAGATATACCAGTGGACCTTACTTATTGGGCTATTTCCAACTGCCTATGAGAAATACTGCAAAGGTAATGTCCAGTAGTCCAATTGGTTGTACGACTACAAAAATTCTATCAGAGTATTTGGTAATTTTTAGTCTTTAATTTTGCTTTTCGTGGTAAAAGTGAAAGACTGTCTATTGATACCATTAATAAATCACATTTTATGTTCATCTTTTTTTTCTATTGTAGATATGAAAAAATTTCAGGTATATAATATAGCGAAAATATAGAACAACCTAACCTAAAGTATCTTAAACATAGAGAAAGATACTATATCTTGAACTAAACTCTAAAAGAATAACTAATATTTGACAGATTTTCTGTCTTTCCACCCAAGCAGCTATTGAATTCTAATATTCTTTTGATGTTTGTGCTGTGTTTGCCTTCTTATCCGCATCTGAAAATATTGTAGTTTTGAGAAAGACAGGTTTTATATATACTTTATAAAATAAAAATAAAAAGAACGAGACTGTTATCTTATATGTTTAAAAAACAGATTTAAAATCATGAAAGTGTATTTATGTATTTCATTTCATTAAAGACAAAACTCATTAAACTCTCATCGGCAAGATCTCTTTCTTGAGAATAGGTACTATCCTGCGCAAAAAAAAAACTAGAACAAGGCTTAAAAAATAGGAAAAATGTTTTCGTGAATTAACCCAACAACCATTTTAATGTGAAAATTGTGCTTTATGCATTGTGATTGCTAAAATTAGTACTTTGTTTTTGGGGGCTGATTCTTGCATCCATTTTAAGAAAAAAATATATTAACTATACTATGTAATAAAAAATATAATTTTGTTCTGGGGGATTTTTTCTTCTGACATTGCTTACTTAAATAAAAAAAAGAGTCAAAGCTTAGATTTTGTTGAGATTACAAATTAATTAAAACGAGATTTTAGTGGCTCTTTAATAGCTCAGTGGGAAAACTTTTTTTGACATTTCAGAATCACTATAACGAGATTTTAGGTATTTCATCTTTAGGGGTAGTTTTTTAACTTTCCAACCGGTTCCGGCTATACCTCATTGTTAGAGCTTTGTTGAGTGGTTCTTTAAGAACTTAGTTCCATATTTGGGACACCGTTACCATCTCAAGGTGGTTGGACAATATATATTTCAAAACTCTAAATTTCCTGTACAGCAACCGTGAATATAATTTTTGGGAGTTCCCTGATGGTCCACCATATCTACAGGAATATAATTTTTCCATTAAAGTAGCGAAATGGCCCACTTTAAGACTTGCAAACCCGAATCCCAATCCGAAACCAACTTCATCCATATTTTAATGAGACCTCTGGCGGAAGAACTGTTAAACTAACACGGCGTTGTTGTCGTTAGTTCGTTTGGTATCGTTCGCCTCCAAGGATTTATTATTGACATTAAAGAAAAGCCTACCGGGCTCAAATTCAAGCACAACTTGCTCTATACTTTTTTTGCATTTAATAATGCCCGAATTCATCAAAAAAAATTGTTCAAGTTGTTAGTACTCCCATCGTGGGTGCTGCAGACAAACGGCTCTTTTAAGGTTTTATTATTTTTTCACAACAAATTCCTGCGTGAAAGCAAAAATTACCCTTACTTTTTTTCAATTTTTACTCTGTTTGTCCAAGCACTATGTGACTCAGCGAATAAGAAACCCA
This sequence comes from Cylas formicarius, assembly GCF_029955315.1. NCBI lineage: Eukaryota > Metazoa > Arthropoda > Insecta > Coleoptera > Brentidae > Cylas > Cylas formicarius. The sequence continues at coordinate 17,314,042 of NW_026844225.1, forward strand.
AAGAAAGAAAAAAAAAATCTTACTAATGTGAAGGTTGTCCCTTGGTCAATTCGATATTTAAATTCCATAAAAATTAGGTACTTAAGTGATTTTGAAAATATGAAATCTATTTTAGCAATCGAAATATATAATTGTCATGGAAAAAATGCATAAATCTGATAAGAAATAAAACAACGATCTTCAATCAATTTTTTAATCAATCTATATTTCTACAGAATCGTGTGTAGATGTGTGATGCCATTCTACACGGAAAGGGGATATGGTATTGCCATTTTTACAAGAGTTTTTTTCCTATTGCACTAAAAAATTATACCCGGAATCAATGGAATTTATATTATGTAGTGCGAAATTTAATGGTACTAATATAATTATGCTTAACACCGGATCTTTTTCGCTAATTGAAATTAACAGTGCCAGTGCAGAAATTGACAAGTCATGAATTAAAAACAGAAGCTGTTAGTGCAGTGCAGCTGCCTGACATCAGTAGTCTGCTACGAGAGTATTATATATAGTTCTTCACTAAATTACAAAAAAAAAACAGCGGGACTAGAAAATTAATAAAATTATAGCAGAGACTGAAAAAAAAACATGAAACATTGTTCACACGCTGACTAGATTTATACAACAATTAGTAATGTGTCTGTCATATTTAAGGCATTTTTCGTAAACGTAGATCTATTCGTCACGAACTGATGTAGGTATATAATATAATAGGTAATTCATCTAAAAATAGGTATTACAAAAAAGGATCTCTCAATAGCGTCTAGGACCGACGGGATCTAATATGTTTATCTGTTATAAAAACTAAATATAAAGCCAACAATGCATCTAAGAGTTAAGAATAATTACAACATTTTTCATAGCAAAAAGTGTTCCCAACATATATTTTATATACTTTTGTTGTTCTATTATATTTACATAGATTTTGTAATATTATTACCAGTTACAGTAAGTACTCTTAACATGAAACAAAATTATAAGCTGTTTTAATTTTAAATAATAGAAGACTGTGATTGCGGGTTCCCGTAATATCTTAAGAACTGCAAAATCATATGAAATACATGTTTAATTCGTTTTTAAACGGTAAGAATTTCACGGGATAGTGTAGTCGTAGTTTCAGTAACTACAACTGCAAAAAGTAGAGTTCTATTTTGTACATCTTACGTTATCTGCTTATCAGTGCAGATCATTTTATTTGTGCTAAAATATACCTTTTAGATTTTTTTTTACCAAAATATAGCGATATTGTTAATATACAATCTCGTGAAGAACATTCTCTGTTATTGTTGTTATTTGACCTGTAGTTAAATCGACACTAGCGTTTTAAAGAAAACAATCAGATCACAGACTAAAACTAAAATTCACTTTCAGAACAAACGTTTACTTTGACTATCGCCAACTGAAATCATTCGACACCACGTCTTCGTCATATCCGAACAAATATCCTGACATTTTACTATCTAGTAATAAATACAATAAATTATTTTTTACAATAAGATATGGCAAATAACAGTATAATTATATACAGGTTAAATACAATATAGAGGATTTTGTGTTTACATTTTTTCAGCTTTTTTGACTAGATAACAAAATACTTCAAACCGCCAGAGGTACAAAGCTTGTATATTATGTGCATTTACCTTAAAACTATCGACAGCAAACTCGGAATGTTTTTGTTCAAAATGGAATCATTCAGAAATTAATATATCACCTTGCCGATTAAAAACAATTATTAATACCCCCTTGATAAATTTTGTACTGCCGGTGTAATCGAAACCTATACAATAATATAATATATCCGCGTTAGTTTGCGTTGACAAAAGAAAAACATGCTACATCAATTTGTTTATAAAAACAATCGAGCGATCTTTGAATTAGAAAAAAAAAACGAAAATGGAATTTACAAAAAAAATCGCTTGGAACGCCTGCTATACCTAGGACGATAATTAAACTACTTTGCGCCAAGACAAATCAACAATCTATTCTCGGGATCACATTTGATTATAAACCAAGCGCAATGAAAGATTGTCAACATTTTTTGATACTATAAAACAAATAAGAAAACATCGGATTCAAATTCTAGGTCAAATATACAATGATCTTTGTCGCGGGATCTACACTTCTCTTTATATATATTTAAAATATGTCCAAAGCTATAAAAAAATTACACGTCACCAGGCTCAGTGTCACAGCAATAACAGATGACGATCGCGGAACGCATGTCACAAGACGTCGTCGTGCTCGTCTACGTCATTGTCCATGTCGCCGTCGTGATCTAAATCGTCCTGGTCCATACCGGGCGACATTTGCTGATGCATCAACGATTGTGTCGATTTTGGATCTTCGTCTTTCCATTTGTCCATTGATCGCCTTCTCGCGTTCATGAAGAAATTCCCGACCGTGGTTGGTTCTAGCCCCAGTTGCCGAGCTATAGTCACTTGCATCTCTTTCGAAGGCCTTTTAGTTTCCTGCAAACACCCACACACACATACTGTTATATATTTTTACGTGGTTTTGATTAAAATGTAGGGGGAAACAACTTTTTTTTTGGCACAAGAGGTTTTCCTTTTGGTTTAGTCAATTTTAAAAAGTAGGAATGTATTGGGGGTTGTTGTTCTAACCTTAAAAATAGCCTGTAGAGTACGCCTCTGGAGGTCGGTGAAAACCAAACGTGGCTTCTTGGGCGTAGGCAACTGGTCCGTATTGCTCGCAGGGTCCTCTTTCCGTTTGCAGCCTGAGAAATAAAATAACGAACTTTTAGTCGGCCTATATTCCTTTATACCGTAATGCTTTTTCAATAAGCTTTTATAAGAAAATGCTTAAATTAACTTATATAAGCAAGTCCATGCAGGTGAGAGTAATTTAGATTTTCCCACATAGCTACCAGATGCCTATGCTGATAAAACAGGAACTTTCAAAGCCACCTTAAAAAAAATATTACTCAGGCGCTGTCATTTCAGTTCTCGTTTCCAACCAATAAGGCTTTCATTTCAAACGAACCAATCAGAGGTTTGTTGTTTCATATAATTTTCAAATCTTTCTTGCGCACAAGTCAAGTCTGAGAGAAATTCGAAATGTGTTTCTGAACGCTGTAAAAACAGTAAATGTATAATGGGTTGCATATACCAATATTGATGCGCATAAAATCTATTCCCTGTTTTACTAAAATGTCCTAGATTACCTAATGGCTAACTGGGTTTTCCTAAATGGGCTTTAAAGTAATTTTTCAATTTTTTGAAAATTCGTGTAAATTAAATCAAAACTAATCTTTTTTTCGAATTGGCAGGGACTTGGTGGTTAATTTGCGGAGAGATTCGGTACTTACTGCCTCGTTGTGGTATCTGCGCAGCTGTAAAAGAAAGAAAAATGGGATGGTTAGAATTTTTTGAAACTCGAATATACCGTTTATATTAGTTCCATATATAAGCAAACAACTTTAGTCCTAGACGATTTAAAAGGACCTAAACGGCAATACAAAGTGCAACAAGGAAGCTGCATCATTCAAATGAAAATGTAGAAATATGTCTCTTTATATCTCTGGAATCGTAACACCTAAGCTGCAATAGTTTCCCATATAGCTGGGCAATGACATAACTGGGTGTATTCTGAATCATTTCAAAATTTAAAGTTTAATTATTGACAATAAACATAATAATAAAGATATTATTGTTATTGTGTTATTATTTTTAATTTTATTCAAAATAAATATAGGAAATAGAAAATGTGGACGATGTTATATTTTTGTCACAAAAACGTTTTTCTCATTTCTGAGCTGTAAACTGAATCCAAATAAAAGAGGATTTTTCGTGTAAAAGCTGTTTTTCAATCATTACTATAATCAATCAATGTGGTATTCTGTGGTATTAGGTTGTACGACACTCCGATATCAATCCATCGAATTCATTCAGTAAGATCAGCGGGAAGGTGTTAGATGCACCGGCACGTACACATTCGAAGTATATGAAAAAAAAAGGAACGCTCAGAAAAACGCAAAATTATAGAGCGGGCGAATAAAAGCGGATAAATTATTCAAAAGCCCTTTAATTACTGCAAGGAGTTTTATGCGGCCTTGAATTGGACAGGTCGATAAAACTGACGTGTATCAGCGATCCCAATTGATTCTTATAAGCGACAAGCGTTTGATATCATCGTACGCAATAATCGCTTAAAAGTATTCACAACGAATGCATTATTTCGAGGAATAATTTATTTATAAAACGTCGATAAATCAGGGGGTGAAAATTTTAACGGGAAATGAGAAAAAATAGTATTTTGTCGTATATCGGTTTTTGTCATGCATAAGCGGCAACGTTAACATAAAACAATCATGCAAAATAATCGACTTCGTCCATTTTTGTTAAACATCGAGAACGTGAGAGACGAATTGAACTCACAAGCATGAAGAAGGAGGTGATTTTCTTCGTTTGATGTTGACTGCCCTCACGTTTACATTGCGCGTCTGGCAGTCTGCAATGAAACAAGAGAGTAGTCAGCATAAACGAATTTGTCATTAACAGAGGTACAAACATCAAGTAATTGGAAGGTCGCCGAGCAAAATGAAAAGTGGCCCTATTGCTTTTCCGTTTGCTTGGCAATCATTTTGCATTGTTTCTTAACTTGGAATATTGGATAATTTTTCACTTTTCACTCAGATTTTTTTTTAAATGTCGTTGGTGTCTGGGAGATTGGGATCCCATTTTTACTCTTTCACCCACCCCCCCCTAGAAATAACATAACCTGTTCAGCTCGTAGTAATGCTGCTTTTTTATGGAAGTTATACAAAGAATTGAACAAAAAAAGCAGCAAAACATCAATAAGGACTATTAGGAAGAAGTGTAAGGAATTTTTAAAATATAATTAAAATCAGCAGCTATCAGAATGAATCAAATATTTAGAAATTAAATATTAAGTTCGTTACACTGCAAATGTGTTTAAAGAATTTTGGTAAATTGGCTTATTTTATGAAAAAAATGCGATAATTGTTTACACATTTATTTTTGTTACCAAAATTTCGTTCAGTTGTTTTGGTTACTTTTGACAAAATAAAAAAATGTAATGTATGTATTACATTTGATAAAGACACGGTGTTGTCGAAACAATTGTCATGTCAAAATATATAATTTCGTGAAAATCTGAACTTTTAGTTCTTATTTATTTTGATAAATGGATTTTCATCAAGTAAAAGCCACCTCAGTTCAATGGTTACTTTTGGTTTGGAATATAAGTACAAAGCTTACTAATGACCCTAAAAGGGACAGTCCTGCTTTTTTAACACACTCTGTATAGCTAAGCCTTGCATTTAAGGTCTCCTTCGACGAAGAAGTGGTATACAAAAGGGGTGTTGTTTATATGGGGGCCGTAGAAGGAAAACAGGTTTTTTTGTATATACTTCAACCCTTATTTGCACGTAATATGACGTATAATTTTTGGTTAATAACGTTCGTCGCGATTAATAATCGCAAATTTTGCCAGTATCAATTGAAAACGGTTATTGAAATGTAACCTACCGCGTTGCAAGTGGCAGAATTATTACAGAGTTCACCTTTCGTCCTTCTTTTTACAACGTACACAATATTCACCTCGTATCCGCGCGTCTGCTGAAAGCTGTATTGGTACGAAAAAAATCGATAACTGTTTGATGATTCACCTTCACGTCGCGCGGATAGTTTACTGACACAGTGTTGCCATTTTTCCGGGACTGTTAACGCGGCTACGATATTTATTTTCCCCATTTTCCGTGCGCTTTTCGGTAATGGACAAAACAAGGACGCAATAAACGCTATAGACGCGGTCTGGCAACGCCGATCTCAATGTTCGGCTCCAAGGAGCAAATTTTCGTATTTAACGTAAAAGCCGTGGGGAAGGAAAGGCTTTGGAGCTTTTACTTTAAGGGGGGAGGCTTAAAAAAAATACATATCCTTGAAGTAAGCGGTCACACAAAGGAATTGCGGCGAGGTTATTAAATGAGAGCTCGAGTTGAAATTCAACGGTAATATCAGTCGTACGTACCATAGCTTATCAGATAAGGCCGATCATAAAAATATCGTCGAGTGTGTGTTTTAAATTAACATCCTCCCCCCTGGGCTCGTGCCCGTGACCAAACGGCGTGACACACCTGCGTCGAACCCGCACACTTTTGCCGTGGATTTAACAAACTGGAACCTTTTTAGTTTGATAATTATTTTCCGCCGCCTTGGCAGTTTCAACCAGGTGTTTGATTCGGCTAAACATTGGACTTAAAGCCGATATCTATCGAGTCTAGTGTTTAAAAGAGAATTTTAGAAGATAAAATATCTTCTCTGTTGTAGTTAGTTTTGACTCACTTTTGATGCATCTTTGAACTATTGAGCAACTTCAAGGATAGATATGAACTATAGGGACGAAATTATCTGAATTTTCGTATTTTTATACATACACGTTCCAGAAGTCATTACAGGCAAAGTATCCAATCCACATTATTATTAGTTTCTCTCGAGAATATGCTACGGTCATAGATTTATTATTTGAATATTGAGTGTGCAACTAGTTTGTTTTTTTTTTTGACAAAAATGCTCTCATTATTTATATGTTTATTTTTGTTACTTAATATAATTAATACTAGAATCAGGAATATACAAAGCTTGCTAATTATCTTAAAAGGTATAGTCTACTTTTTTTAACACGCTCTGTGCAACGAAGGCTTGGATGGAAGGCCTCATTAGAAGAAGCAGTAATGGTGAATATAAAGCGAATTAGATTGAAAAATGGGTTTGGGGATTTAAATATTCTAAAACGTCAATTAAAAATAAGTTAAAGACTAAATAAATGGACTTAACTTTTACGGTTTTTGAGTTTGAAGATGGTAAAATTGATGGCGTCCAGCATTATTAGCAAGAAGTTGGTGATTTGGTAGCCATTGCTTCAATTAAATAGACCGAATCGTTTATAAGTCATCGAAGAAAATCAGACTTCTGAATTTACCATATTGAATTGGTTTACTTCGTAACTTCTAATCAATTTACGTAGGTTATTTTTGAATGGAACTGATGTTTCACTATTCATCATGTTTGCTTCTTCGAAGATGTTTCAGTTGCAATTAAGCTGTGAAGATGCCAACAGGATGATTCTGGAAGCTTCAGCAAGTTCTATTCGTCAACAGAACTCACTTAATCTAGAATTTTCAGTAGCAGTACCAGTAACGTATATTGTAAAGCATTTATTTGAAAGGAAGAAAGAAACGTAATATGCGAATAGGGTTTTAGTTAGCAAAACTAATATTCGGGTCATTATGTTTAGCGATTTGAGGTACCAATTTTTGCCGATCTTATTGTAAGGGTGGTGTGGGGCTAAAATTGTGGGGGTGGACTGTGTACTACGAAATGTTAGCGAGACCCCTTTCCAGACAATAGAAATTTGAATACAAAGTGGTAACCAAAATTATATAAAGTTTTTGAGCTAATCAACCCTCTGAGATTATATAGGGAAGCAAGGGAGGAACATTAATTTGGCGATGTTTCTAAAGCGGGCCAAGAAGCAAAAAATCCGCCAAGAAATGCTTTTCGGGCTACGGTAGCGAGCGGTAGGACGATTCGGGCGGGAAACCGCAAAAATGTTAATTGAAAAACGGGAAACGGGAGAAATGACGCGTCGTTCGGTTAGTTGCCCCCGTAATATTAGATTTGAACGGTTTTAAGGATTCGTAGTTTATTTTACGCGGCGCACACGATTCGACCGTTTCAACAAACCTGCTAATCGTAGCGCCGACATCCGTTGAAACTCCGGCTCCTGCAACCACTTCCACATTCTCCTGAACGTCTCTCGTCCCGATTTCAACTTGGACCACGGTTTCGGATTGCGTAGCAAATCGGACAGGGTACCTTGCGAACGACACAGTACGCGCTGAGCGAATATCGCCTGAGGGATGCTGTACCGTTTGAGTTCGGCACTGATCCGTTGCGCCAACTCTTTGGTGTTGATCTCTTCGACGTCCGCCGCGATCGCCGGCACGCTCAACGAACCGGAATTCCCGTTCTTGGTGGTAATCTGCATCGTCTGCTGGTTTTGCGGTTGAGTTTGCTGATGCTGACTACCGGGAGGCGTCTGTTGTAGCGTCACTACCGGCGGCGACGGCGAACATTCGCGTTGCGGTGGCGCGATTTGTACCAACGTCGGCGGATGATTTTGCAAACCGAGTCCGTTCAACGTCGTACCACTAAAACTAGTCACTAGCGTACCTTCGGGGGAGTTCAAAGAGCCCGAGCCTGGCGGACTTAACTGCGGACTGTGCAACGTTCGCGTCACGATATCGCGCTGCGCGGTAGTACCGTACGGCGAGTCGTAACTAGGCGGCGACATGCTTTTCTGCGGCGACGGCAGTCCGTTTTGGCTGTACGCGCTTTGGGGACTGATCGGGCTCGACTGTTGCTGAATACCCATGCCGGGGGACGAGTAGTTATGCGGCGGGGTCATCCCCATGTTGCTCATCGTGTAGGGCGCGTTCGCGTTCAACCCTATGCCGATGCCGCTTACTCCTATCCCGTTGTTCTGCATGACGGTAAACGAGCCGGTAACGTTGCTCGCGTGGCCGTAAGCGAACTTGTCGGACATGGTCGAGATGGGCGGTAAGGGTTGCAAGGGCGTCAGCGTCGCGTACGACGAGCTGGGGCTGTAGCCGGGCGGCGACATCCTGCCGTTCACCGAAGTCAACGTCTGATAAGTCGGTTCCGGGTTCAGATTCCGATAGTCGTTCGTGTCGATCATGTTGGCCACACTGACCGACACCGAGTTCGGCGACAGTTTCCCCGGACTAAGAAGCTCCGAGTCTCTGGACTCCTCCTGGGGCTGCACGATAACGGAGAGGGGGCCATCGGCTTCTTCCTGTTTAACAACACGACGCTCTAGCACCGCGCGTGACAGCACCCTCATCGTCGTCACGACTCGCGTCTCCATGCCACCCGTAATGACAGCGCGCGAGTGCGCATTACCGTCGCCGGAATCGACCGCCTGCTCGGCCAGAGTGTGCTGCGTCTGTTGTTCGATCATCTTCCCGATATTGTCCATCATGTCATATTCGATAGGTCGCCGTTTGGTCTTCTCGAAAGACGCGCGTTCCCGTTCGACGCTCGCATCCGGCACCGGTGTTACTTTTACGACGACGACGACGAAGACGACGAAGACGACGACGACGACCTGGGGGTGGCGGTGGTTGCCTCGTTATCGTAACGGTGACGGCGACGGACGTGAAACGAACGACGCATTCCGTCTCGGATGGTGGCCGTCGCGACGTCACTTCGATTTGGTCGCATTCGCATTCGCTTCCGCATTCGCCCCCCCCCGACCCGTACGCACAAACCGCGAGACTTCGGATTATCGGATTCCGGACTTTCGATTTTAGGTTCGATGGTTAAACCGTGAGCGAAATTGTAACTTCGCAGCCGGTCGATACTGGATTGAATGGGGGAGCGGGCGACGCCAGGTGGTTTTATGCGCGCGTCCCTCCCGTATATACCCTCGTGCTGCGCCCGAGAACCTCTGCGCTACTCTATACGCTCTCCGTTTGCCTTCCCTTCCCTTTATTATATCTTCGTGTCCTTTATTTCACCCCGTTTCGCGTACTGCCCGTGTGCCTGCTCGGCTCTGCCGTCCGTCGTTGTCGCACCGAGCCCCAACCCTCCGCCGTATACGCTTCGCCGGATATTACGCGGGGCGTGGCGGGGGGCCCGGGGGATGGCCTGTTTCTCGTACTTTGTTCAATGTACGCCTGGTAATTATTGTCCTTTTTTTCGGATATCTCCAATTATTTTCATAATTTTTCGGAGAGCCGGGGGTTTTCTTCGAATTCTACTACAAGCTGAACTTTTCGGTAAAGGACCTGGATGTCATATTGGATTCGGGGCTTTTTTTGGAGATGCACGTAGAAAACATTGTTCAAAGGGCTCTAAAGAGTCTTGTCATACCCGTGTTGGAATATTCTACTATTCCAATGTATTTTAAATATATCGAACGGCTGGAGAGTATACAACGAAAATTTATAAATGCTATAAAACTTTCGTTTCTATTGTATGCAGTTTTTGGAAAATCGTAGAACAAATTTTGATTTGTTATTTCTTTCAAAAGTTGGAAAGGTTTTGGTTATTTTTTTTGTAATTATTATTTTTTGCTTCTTTAACCGCGGCACTCCTTGAACTAACGCCCTTATGCCTGGTACACTTTTTTTTTAAGGGAAATTTTTCAGAAGCCCGAATATTTTAGGAAATATAGTCCATGTCATTTTTATCCATTTAATTTTGGTAATTTTTTTTCTTTCGAGAATTTTGAAAATTTCCAGAAAAACGTCGAGGCGCACACTTGGTTGAGCGCAATTTTTGTTGTTGAAATTTTCTAAACTCTTGAAAATCTTGGAAAATATGTTGTTTCACCGTTTCCATCTTTAAACTAACACTTTCCTTTTTTTCAATAATTTTGGTTAGGCGCAATTTTCATTGGAAAGGAAATTTTTCTAGAAAATATGGTGCACGTGATTTTTATCGGTTTAGTTTTGGTTATTTGATTTTTCTTTCGTCGCACGACTATGTTTATAGTTTTTTTTGCCGATTATTTTGCAAAATTTCACAAAATCACCAACACGAAAACTTGGTTAGGTGCAATTTTTTTTGTTGACGAAATTTGTCTAAAGTGAACATATTATTATGTATCTCATGATTTTACATCGATTTGTTTTTTTTCCTTCCACGCAACCATGTTTAACGCTTTTCTTTATTTCAATATTTTTCCAAAAGTCTCAGAACATCACCGAAATCAAAATTTGATTAGGTGCATTTTTTGTTGTTGTTTAGAAAATTCGTAGCCTAAGACTATCCTTATGTTAAAACTTTCATTTTTTCCAAAACTCCAGATAATAACCAAGAGTGAGAATTTTGTTCGATTTGTTTTCATTCACAGTTATAAAATTAGCATTGTCTTTTTTTAATTTTTAAAATTGTAGAATGGAATCTGAGCTTAGTTTTTTTTTTAAATTTATCTGTGTCAAGTTAACCAAAAAAATTATTATGTAAAATTTCAAAAATTTTGTTCAACTGCTAACATAGATAAAACTTTCCCCTTTTCTTTGAATAATTTTTGATTTTTATTAATATTTATTATTATTAAATGAATTTTATAAAAGTTAAATGTTTAATTAATGTTATCCACCATTTTAGAAAGACTAATTGAAATTAATCTTTAATATACCTCTCACTTTTTGTCGAGTGAAATATTAACTGTGAAATTTCTAGATCATAGTAACTGTAAAGATGCCGTTTTATACGAAGGAATAAAGAAAGGTCCGTCTGTAATTCTGCGAACGCGTTCTCCAGATATCGATCGTGCCAAGTTGCGCAAGTAATTCGGAAAATAACGCTGCCTGCTCCATCTATGGCGGTTTTCCAGAAAACGAATTCGATTTCCGCTGGTAAAGGGAACTCGGGAAAGCGAACTAGGCTACATTTCCAGTTAAAGTTAACTGTTCGCATGGAAAGTTTAGAGTTCTACATTTCGAGAGCAGATGGCTTCTGTTATACATTGCATTGAATTTAATTAGTCACTATATAGGGTGTTCTCGCTGAATATGGAAATAAAATGTATGTAAAATTTTATGTCAACTGCATTTTTTTTTGCTGGAAATGTGATGTGTAAGGTGATATTTAACAAGTGGAAACTTGAATTTAAGAATTACTTCAAAACCTGTTATTTGGGAAATACTGAAATGTCATTTGCTTTATTCGTCGTCAGCGTGTCCTGCATAAATATTTGAGCAATAAAGTTATACCGCTTCATAACGTTCTAGGAGCGATCTTCTTGGAAAAGTATCTGATAATAAAATGCCATTACACCAAGTTGTTGGCTCGACCGGCAAATCAATAGAAATCGTACCTGAAATAATCCATAACGGTCAAAAATATTCGGGTTAAACTGTTTGGTTACGGCACCACAATGACAGGTAAAATGTAAGGCAATCAACATAAATTTTCGGTACCTGGTAAAACCAAATTTTTGCCCCCTTCTGTCTCTTTGCTTATACAAAGTGTCAGGTAAACAACCGACCGAAACAACACCTTTGGGAAACTTTATTTTGCTGTATTCTAGAAAAAATATAGATGGATTTTCCTTCAATTTCAAAGCCGATAAAAGCTTGAAATTTGATTTTGCTAGATTATAGTCAACAATTTTGGGATAGGTAACCATATAAATCGCCTTCAAGTAGTGCTCAAAAATATTTGTTTAATATAAGTTTTATGTGGTATGTTGCCGTTTGTACAAGTAACGGAGAGATCTAAATATAATAAAATTCCAAGGTACGTCAAATACTTGGAAGCGGCTGCGGGGAGTATTCTTTGTTTCGCCGTAATGCCAAAGCATCGCCGGAATATTTAAGCTCATTATTTTGCTCAACTAACTAGATAATTAACTCAAAATATTTAGGTACCGTAGAAATGTGTACAGCGAGAGCGATGACCCTTTACTGGCGTTGGCATGGAGACGCATCGTAATTTCGTCATTTTCGGCTTGTTTTGTATAAGCGACAAAATTTTAATTTATACAACTAGGTGTTTCAAGAACACGCTTCAACCTTTTACTGAAGATTTGTCATTCAAGGAAAAGAACAATTTTTGTTGAAATTTGGCAGGACTCATTTTGTTGTAACTAGACAAAAATTGCGAAGACCAGTGCGATTGCCAAAGGGGTGCAGGCCACTCACTTTTTTGCAAAACTTAGTTAAAATTAACCTTAGTTTAATTGTTATCTAGCCTAGGCCGCTATTATTCTTAATTTTAGAAACTACGCCTAAGTCTATAATTAATTACTGAGCTTAATTATCAATTCATTTAGTCGGGCTATTTTAAAACTGCCATTTTGGCTGTACGCGGATTTAATTTATACATTAGCATTTTTCGACAGAGGAACTCGTGTAATAGAGTCACACGTACGCTAAAAAAGTCGGTCTCGGGTAAACATTTCCACAGCGTTATAAAATTATGCAGAAGGGCCCTTTTTTTTCGCGTCAAATATTTACCGAGGTAACGGTGGGCTTTGAAAACTAGAGCTACATAAAATGAACAACCGTCGGTGTTCATTTTCATTTCGTTTAGACATCAGGAAAATAAAAGTTCGGCAATTTCGCTTCTCTTGCCGGAAAAGCATTTTTTTTTACTTTGTTAATTCGTATTTTTGGCTTTTTAGGTTCATTATTACTTTGTTTTAATTTCCATTTTACCGGCGTAGTCGATTTATTTTGTTCCCCATTTCGTTATTCTAGTTGTCGACAATTCAATAGGCGGACATTTTTGTTGGTCTTGCTGATTAATTTTTCTGGCTGTTCCATATATTAGGTTCTTTGTGTTGATAATGATAAACATTTTTTTTAAATAACATGGCGCTTTCGTCTGTGTCGTTTCGAAAATAAAAATGATTAGTATTCTCAGTATATTGAAAATTGGGGGTTGTAAATGGTAGAATGTGCCAAAGTAACAACCGTTATCGACAATAAAATGAGTTGTAATCCAAATTTGAACAGTAGAAATTGGGTGCAATAAAATTTCACCAAATATATTTTTTTAAAAATTGAAATTTGTTTTTTGGTAATTTAGGTTTCCAGAAAAATGTGTTTTCCTTCATAACCATTCACCCGATCGGTAAAATTTTGGAATCGCAGAAAACGGGAGATGCAGTGTTATAATCCTTGTTTTATGAATTTTTTCCATTGTATACATTGTACAAATTGTATATAATGAAAATTGTTCTTTTCTAAATTACTAAACGTTAATGTTTCTAATCGGTTCAAACAACATGAAGAGCTACAATTTTTGTATTTACCGTTTTCGTCTATCGCACAGGCTGCTCGAGATATTTGAAAAAATCCATACGAAAATCAGTCTAGACGCGATGACGCCATTGGCTATTACGGTGTACTGCATAGTTTCAAAAATTGCCGTTTTTGTGGATAAGTTATTAGTCATAAATGGATAATTTGATTTAAACAGTATCGTAAACTGTAGCGAGAGAGTTTCAGGTTTTGTCATACAGGGTGCGCGAGATACTTATAAAATTACCATTTCAAATCGTTGTTACTTGTACAATTTTTTATATTTATCAAAGTTTGTCGTTACTTTGAAGTTCGACGAGATGTGACAGACGCGTTATACAGGGCGTACAATCTTGATTTCTTGAGGCTAATCATAATCATACATGCGTTGTTATTATTTTGTTTTTTTTATTGTTTATTTATTAATAATAATAATCAATAATTGCATAAAGAAACTTAAGCTAAACCCTAACCTACTTTAATAACACAACAAACGAAGAGGAAAACAATGAATTTATAATTATTGTTAATTGGGCAATAACGTACTTTACTACGATAAGTCCATGCCGAGCATTGTATTTGTAATACATTGACAAAATAGCTGACAATTTTATCAGGAAACTATAAATTTGCGAAAGGTTATTATAATAGTTTTGACTAGTTTGTTATTATATTTGCCCACTTCTAACGACCCGGAATACATCCGAGCGTGGGGGTTGGCACGGTTCCCCGTGTATTTCGGTACCATAGTTACGGTGTGGGGGTGGGGGTACCGTTAATTTCTTCTCCCGTCTGCGCCCAAACGGCGCCGCGTTTGTTTTGATTTCGACTATAGTTTCCAACGGCAACCGATTGGAACCGTTAACTTGTCGTCACCCCCCCCCCCCCCCGCGCCGAAAACCGTTATATGCACCGCGACTAAATAAACTACGCGATACACGCACACACACACACAGACGCACGTCAGAGAGAAGCCGAAAACCATTCACTTCCGCCGATGCAAAGTCGAAAGTTCCTCCGGAGTCCGGAGTGAACAAGAAACAATCCGGGCACGCGAGAGGCGCAACGCGCGCACAATCCTACCCCCTATTGATCTCCCAAACCCGCTCTCCCGCATCTACGTCCAGCATCCGTTAGTCGGGAACGAATCAGAAGCAATACGGTCATCGGCAGAGAAGCACGCGTGTGAGGCAAAACGGAAGCCAGTGCAGGAGATCGCAGCGTGCGCCTCACCGCTCCTGCTACCCGTTTCCTGCTGGCTGCCTCGCCGCTGCTACCGCTGTCCGTTCTCGCCTCCCGCTCCGAAATTATATGGCAGTTTTGGTATCGCGCTCCGTGGTGGCCGCAATGGGCTAGTAGTTTTTTTTTTTTTCACTTCTTCGGTTCGGTTTCGACGACGGGTAGTTCTCTCGGGGTATGACGGCCAAGTCTGGGGGATCGTTCTAGAAGAGGCGAAGAAGATGTTACGAAAAAATCGCGCGTCCGCACTGCTTAAGCTTCTCGTCGCTGCCCTTCTCGTCGTAGTCGTCACGTTACCAGGTAAAAAATATTAACGTATATGCCCCGTATATGAAGGATGTATTTATTCGCAACCAGTTGAACGTCTGTCGAACGCATAACTCCCGACGCTTTTCCGTTTTTAATTGACGCGTCCCACGGATTAACGCGAATTTATTTCCGATCAACTAAAACAATAAAATTTAATTTTATTATCGACGAGAACTAAGCGACTGACAGAATTCCGCCTTGTTTTTTTATATTTAACGAGTTTTCCGTTTATCCGTCGAAGAGAATTTAATAATAACTCAATATAATTCCGGTAAATTAAGCCTCGTTTATAGTCGCTTCGGCAATTTACTCATACGTATAAATATCGCCCCAGAAACAATGCGAATTAGGGATGTACGCTTTCTATCTGGAAATCCAGAAGAGAGGAAAAATGTTAATACAAAAATTGTATAGTTTGTTTAAAAATATATTAGTTTCATAAGGGTGTCCCGAATTTGCCGTAGCTTTAGATTTTTTATATGAGACACCCTATATTTTCGGATTTTTTTTCAATTCTTTGTGAAAATTTAACCTAACATTTATTTAATTTTTAAGAGATTTGATGCTATGTGAAAAATCACAGCATTTTTTAAGGAGCTATGTAAGTTGGTTAAAAACTTGAGTTACCCGTTTGGGTGGTAATTCCAACTTGTAAACACAGAATGTAAAATTTTCGATCATACCGAATACTATGTTGTCAACTAAAAAGTTCATTTTTTAAAATGAAATACCTACCATGGAGTTGCTCTGTATTAAGGACAATAAAAATTCATATTATTTCGTGCATATATCCTTTCAGATACAAAACTAACCAAAACTAAAACATCTTCTTTCCTGCTCTTTCTTAGCATCTATCCTTTCTTTATTTTTCCTTAATTCTTATTCCTGTGTCTACTTTGCTCTCTACAAAAGTAGCCTAGCTGCTTTGCGCAAACCGCGAATTTAATTTTGAAGAAACTAAAATGTTAATACAGGAACCAAAGTTAATCAAATTTTAGTAACATAATCTAAATTAAAAATGAAATCCACTATCTTGTAATAATAATTTAGTGTTGAAAATGGAACAACAATCAAATACATTCTAAGCATACATACAATAAATATAAGCATTAAAGTCAAAATATGTCAATTAATTAATATTTCAATTATTTATATATTAGAAATATTGTAAACATGTAAATAATTTTGTATTAAATATTTAATGTATATGTATATAATGTATATAATATCTGTATGCATTTTAGATTTTTGATAATGATCCACATTGTGATCTATATATATATATATATATATATATATATATATAGCTTGGTTTCCTTCAACAGCAACTTCCTTTGGAAGGAAACCTTATTATTATTATTATTATTATAGATTTATTATTGGTCCATTTTTATTAGTTTGATATAAAGATTTATTGACCAGGGAGTGAGTGAAGCAATACGGAATGTTTAAACTAAAAAATGTAAGTAATTTTTAGTATTTTAATTATTTTCTAAAGCAGGTAAAGGAATCGTAGATATGGTTGCATTTTTTCAAAGGGATGTTATTAATATTGTCTAAGTTCCCATTATTTATGACTTATATACCAGGTGACGCTTTACACGGTGTTAAACTAAACAATTTTTGTGATGTATTTTTTTGTGCTTTTAGAAATCGTTTTCCGATTTTTGGCCACTTAATTGAAAAAATAAAATAATTAAGGTGAGCGGGACGCTTTTATATTTTGCCATAAAATAACGGAAAAAAATAACCCCCTGAAGTTTGGAACCTTCCAAATATCCACCATGGGTGATTTTATGTACAGACTAACCTAATCGTTAATTGAGCCAATAACTAACTCACCATACTATTTTATCAGAAACTTATTTATGCGAATATTTCAACTTCTATTACTTGGACACTTGGTACACATTTAGAATCAGTATTGTCGAGGAGCAGTATTGTTAATTGAACTTTGCGAAACAGCCGGACAATAATGATTGGGTTTCCATTGATTAAGCTCTATACAGGCCTAATCTGTATATGCTGCGGTTATGTAGCTCAGACAATAATCAAATATTTGTCTCAATTTCTCGCGTACATATGGGAGCAAACCAAAAAGTTCGGTAGTGATGGGTTTCGGGTCAAAAGCGTTCGCTTTATTTAAACCATGCCCAAACTATTTTCAACAGATCAATTCAGCAGAAAAAACAAGAAAACAAAATATTGCAAAAAACGCTTTTCTTTATTCCCAAATTGTAAACGAAATATATTATGTTACTCGTTCCCGTGGATTCCTTTGAAACACTCAAAGGTGCATAGAAACTTCCTTTTTGATGCGCCAAAAGGGAAATTTGAGTTAGCAACACAAGTTAGTTGGACAGGTAAGAAACTCAATCATAGTGTTGTCGGTCCCTAAAGTGAAGATGTTAAAATAAATACGAACTAAAAGTTCAGATTTTCACGAAATTTTATATTTTGACATGACTATTGTTTCGACAACACAACTAATCAAAATAATCATTGCGAAGATGAAGACTTAAACTTGTCCGAGAATATGTCTTTCGAAGAAACGTACAACAACATAATAGAAAGCATACACAAAGCAGCGCAAGAACCATAGCACATGAAATAATAACAGCCAAAAAGCAGTTAACCATGCTGGTTAAATACTACATACACAGAAGCATATAACAGAGCTAGGCGAGAAACACGAAATAAAATAAATCACAAAGAAAATGAGATGTGGGATAGATAATGTCACGAAATAGACAGATATTTTGGCAGAAGAAGATGCACAGAAGCATGGCGATTCATTAATAGAGTCACTAAAAATGTATCCTTTCAGAATATATCAAAACCAAGAACTATTGATAGAAACAAGAAGACAGTATATTTAGAAGAAGAAACAGTAAGAAAAGCGGTTACCAAATTGAAAAATGGAAAGTCATGTGGATCAGAGGGAATGTACTCAGAATTATTAAAAAAAAAGCAATGACAACAAAGTCCACAAAGCGGAGTGTCGAAAGTAGAGGGGGATATCGGTTACAAGTTCACTAATAGAGGCAGAGTTCATAGAAGGTGAAGAGTAAGGTGGATTTAGAGGCGGAAGATCATCCACAGATAACATATTCGGTATGAAGCAGATAATATAGAAAAGTGACGCGGTTAGTTTAGAAACACATATCTTATTCATTGATCTCTCGAAAGCTTATGATTAGATACCCCCTAGCAGGTTTTGAGAAGTATAATAAATGCTATCAAAAACCTTTATAATAACTCAGCTTCAAAAATAAAAACAGGAGACAAACTCTCCCTAGATTTCTGCATAACATGTTAAAGAAGCCTTACTAATAGAACCTAACAAATAGAACGGTATTTAGCTTAAAGTTTGAAGACGATCAGGCAGTAATAGCAGAGGATACAGAAGATCTAGAATATATGGTACGAAAACTATGAAGATTAGGGACGGACTATGAATGTTGAAAAAACTCAGAAGAAATAGAAGTCCGTGAAGAGTACACGTTCCTAGAAGTTACACTGGATAAAACGGGTTCAGATAACAAAGAAATAAGATCAATTAAAAGTAACTTAATGTATGGTT